>NW_008352871.1:1326357-1339983 GCF_000622305.1 Nannospalax galili | reverse complement strand
TAAACTAAGTTTTGAAAAAATGCTTAGCTAGAATAAAAGGTGGATTAAAAAGAAAGTCTATATGTTGATTTGAGATACCTGGCCATTCATTCATTCTGAAGTAAATCTAATTATCTGTATGAATCCACTCTATGTCAGGGTCCTCAATTCCACTCCTAACAGCACCCCATTGGCAGTCTGTAGTGCCTAGCAACATTTGTGATATTCATAAATGGGAGGCATGGAGTCAGGCTACTGGCATATAGTATGTAAGGCAAGGAGTACTGTTAAACATCTTACATTGCACAAGACAGCTCCCATCCACAACAAAGAATGATCTGACCCCAAATGTCAACAGTGTCGAGATTAAGCAACTTTGCTCTAGTCTAACTTTCATTCCCACTGGGGACTGTTTTTGTTCTTGAAATGATTAATCATTTAATAGTGGGCATACATCTTAGGAGTTGGGAACAGTTAGGTTCTAAAATTATCAGTGCCTGCTGAACCAAAGAACATAAATACTACACATATATTCCAGGAAACGGTCAAAAACTACGATATCTTTAAAAAGAAATTTTATGTTTTTCTAATGAATTATCCTACAGCATGTCTATAAAGGGTCCCTCATTAGGGTGTGTTTACTGTGATTAGGCCTTGAATAAGAACTATAAGAATGGTCTACGAAAGGAAGGCAAAACTCACTGGTTACCTAGTGTGGACTAATTAGTTGCTCAGAAAATTTGTATGGGGTCTTTTTTCTAAATACTTCTCAATTTTACTTGATGGAATGAAGTCTACATTGTTTTGCTCTTGTGTGCATGATGCTCTGAATAAATGTACAGTGAACATGATCCAGGCATACAGCTTTTGCTATTCATCATCTAGTCAATTACAGGACAAAGTAATGTCCCACATAACTTCAGCTTTGGAGCATTTAGTATTTACTTAAACTTTGCTCTTTGCTGGGGGCTGGAGAGATGGCTCAGTGGTTAGGAGCACTGACTGTTCTTGCAGAGGACCCGGGTTAGATTCCCAACATCTACATGGTGGCTAAAAACCATCTATAACTTCATCTTCAGGGGATCCAACACCCTCTTCTGACCTCTGTGGGCATTGTACGACACGGGTGTATTTACATAAATGCATGCAGTACATTCATACTCATACACACAAAATAAAAATAATAAGTAAACTTTGCTCTTTCGGCTGGGCATAGTGGTGCACACCTCTAATCCCAGCACTCAGGAAGCAGAACCATCCTGTAAACAAGGTTGAGGCCAGCCTGGTCTACATAGTGAGTTCCAGGCTAGCTGGAGTTACAGGGAGACCCTGTCTCAAAAAACTAAAACAAAAACAAAAACAATTTTCCTCTTTGGAGCAGGAAAAAAGACAGGATTAGGAGCATATGTTAAGTATGAACAAAGTTTGTTTCTAAAATATTTGAACAGATAACGGTACAAATGCCCATCTTGTCACTGGCAGTTGACTATAGAAAAACCTCTTAGTATTTCTTAAGACCTGTTATTTTTACATTAAGTGAAAAGAAAAAGAATGGTTCTTACCTTATAAGGGTCTTATAAGAGTTAAAACAGACAGAGATTATTATAGAGTTACAACACTGGTCACACACAGAGATTCTCTGTGAATTGCCCAAGCCTAAGTGGTACATCCAGGATGCAACCTCTACATCTACAACTCATGGAACATAGAACAGGGATGAAGAGGACACTAATGCATCTTTCAATTCTCATCAATGAAGCTTCCTCATGCAACAGAGGGCCAGGAACACAAAAGATCACAAATGACCAAAACATAGAGAATAAGAGTCTACAGAGTGTGGGTCCTTGGACAGGACTCCTATATTAAAATCAACCCAACCAGGGCTCAGGGACCATTGCAGAAGAGGGGGCAGAAAGATTGTAAGAGCCAGGGAGGAGGTGCATGAGCACACGGGAATTGTCCTATAGGTGCCTGGGGCCCTTGCCATACAAACCAACAGCAATGGTGTCTGCAAGCATAAGACCCATGCAAACTTAGGCAGACAAAAACCCAGCTTAGAACTGTGGAAATGTACAGCAAGCCCCAATCTCAGTTGAAGAATTATTGGCAGCTGATTACTGCTGGGTGAGGAAGAAGAGCTGATCCTCTTGAAGGGAGAGACTCTATATAATCTGACTAAGCCCCGGTGGATGAACTTGCACTAAGGGACATCTGGGGACACTACCTTTACATAATAGACCTTAACACAAATGACAGAATGTATGAACTCCAGTGTGTGGGGGGGGATATGGGATGGTGCCAAAGGGGAAGGGAGAAGGGGGCATAAAGATGATTTTCTTTATGAAATACACAAAAATTCAATAAAAATTAAAAATAAATACATACATAAAATATTAAAAAGAAGAGAAAAGTAATTGCCTATCCTACCCAGCTGGGAACCTTCTGAGCTAGAATAACAACTGTCCTGGCAAGATATGTCCAGTGGTGCAATAGTGGCAGGGATGGTTATCATGGGGGTAATCAATGACTTTCTTATTAGATCCACTTTACAAGATGGAACCTATGCCTGTGATTGCTCTTGGGACCAATAATCTACAGCTAGGCAGGTCACACTCCCTAAGGGAAAACCTACTACTATTATTCAGCTAAATAGACATAGTATTAAATGGACTCCTAAAGACTTATCCTTATACTCATAGATTAGGCATCACTCACTCTCATCAAAAAACTTCTTTTTAGAGAAGATGGCCATTAACACAGAGACCCACAACCAGTCAATGTGCAGAGAATAAGATATGACTTAGTGCTCAGCCCTAAATGGGACACCTATATCATACTCCTCTCCCAAAAGATCAGGGAGTGTTGCAAAACAGGGGCAGATAGCTTGAAAGAGCCAGAGGTGGTGGATGACTGCAAGGAAACAGCTGTGATTGCTTGAGCAGGGTCTCCACAACAGTCAGTAATGGACAAGAGAAGGGCTCATTGGACCCTACCCTTACTGCACTATAAGCTACCAATGAACTGTGGGAGATTGGGAGCCACTATCTTTAACTGTGTACCCACTAAGCTGAAATGGAACATTCCAATACCAAGGTCCCACAGAGAGTCCAGGTCAAAAACAGAGAGATGGAAACAAAATAAAAAGACATGAATATGGGAAAGAGATTAGCATGGATGAATGGTGGTGTGTGTGGGGGGGAATGGGAGCAGCTGGCGACAAGGGCAATCAGAATGTATTTTATACATGTATGAAACTGTGAAAGAACAAATTCAATGAGTAGAAATATATGTGCAATAAAATATCATAGTTGTTTAAATCTAAGAGGACAAAAGATTCTCTGACCTTATAATAGTAATACTCATTGAATGAACCAAGTTTGAACACACAATAAAGACTGCAAGATATTGTTATGCCTGCAGGGGAAAATACATTGTTATTTAAATCAGATTTTAGTCATGATTTTCCTTACATTATTGAATTAATTTTCACTTTTTGAGTCAATTTCATTATTCCATCAAAAATAATTTTAAAACAATGCATAATTTAATGAATTGAGGCTAAAACTTTAAACTTACAATGGATCCACAAATGTTCAGTATAAATACTGTTGAACCATTTATTTTTAAAATGTAAATGATCTTTTTGATCAAAGATAATTCTCCCCCTCCTGAGCACTATGAAAAGGATAATATATTCTTTCTGTATAGTACTGTCTTACATACATTGTGAATTTGTACTTTTAAACTTTTCCTTTAAAGTGGGTGACACCATCAAGCTGTGTTTTAATTTTTCAAATGTGTTCTGTTGGACTAATTTTAGATAGTAAATTCACTATAGTTATGGTAAACTGTCGAAAAATGGAATTCTAAGCTCAAGGTACCTACATAAACACACTCAGTACAGTGGAAAGGAGGTAGACACAGGGCTTTAAGGCTCCATCTTTCTTCCTAAAGGAGGACTTCCTCTGTGAAATACTTCCATTGGCTGAAGGGGGTGTTAGTACATAGTGCTCTCTTGCCCCCTGCTGGCTGGAGTGTGATAAATAAAAATTTCCCTTAACTCTAGGGAAACGAAAGCACAGAAGAAAAAGACAGTACAAAATAGTAAGATGACATATCAGAATAGTAGGAAATTAAAAATGAATTTATAACTGTTCTTATCACTTCTCAAAACTAAAATTTTATTTATGCTTAATTAGGTTTCGTATTAGCTGAAAATCTGATTAATTTTATTAGTTCAAAATAACACTGTCTTAAAGTGTTAATTACAAGACTCTGTCTAGAGCTTTTCTAATAAGATATGTGTCACCTTATAATCACTGCCACATTTTTGGAGCATTTTGTAAGAGTGTGGTATATGAATATGATATTATTTAATGTAATTTTTCTAAGCAATTTAAACTATAATCTTTGTATATTTTTAGCAAAAAAATCCAGACTCTTGAAAATTAAATGATCTACCTTCCAAATGCAGGTGCTTATGTGCTGTTCACATTTCACTGAGGGAAACCAACACTGGTTTATGATAGTTATAAATATATATAATTGGCTTATAAATTCTGTAATAAAAATAATGATAATGGTCCAAGTAACTTAAAATGCATAGAGTGATGAGTCTACCTGGTTTCATTGTAGTGCTGCATGCTGTTATAATATTGGTTACGTTTATAGTAGCCCTGTCATCCACCGCGTGAGATGAAGACTTTGTTATTAAGGCAGACTTGCTGGTTTCTCTAAAACATACTTGAGTAAAACATTTAAAACAAGATTGTCATTGGTTTTACTTTTTAAATGTCTGATATTTTGAATCTGTGATTTTATAATTTAGATACTTTCAGGACTGCAATATATATTGAAATAATCAGGTTTTTATTTCTTAGAGTGAAATCTCTTGGAACACTTACACAATATGGGTTTCATTTCTTTGGAGTGAGATTATATTCTGTGGGCTCTTTGTTCCCAGTCTCCTCTCAGAAGCAGAGTCTAGGGTAACAGGACAGCTTTCTTCCTGGCTTTCCTGACCAAACAACTGCTGATCCTGTCAAAATTTTCTGGACCACACAATACCTTAGAATTTATTCTGTGTATTCCTATCCAAAGCTTTGCAAGAATAAATTTTCATCAAACTAAGCCTCTTGAAGTCTTTGGTATGCTATAAAATGAAAGAAAATGACTCAGAAAATATTACTACAGAAAATGAATGTTTTCCTCCCCAGTCCACAAGTGAAATTAAAACATACTTTTCAGTTTTTATATTTAATGCTCATAAAAACACTAGAAAGATTTTTTTAAGTTTCCATCTTAAGATTTAGAAACAGAGGAAAATGAGATTCAGAGAAGTCGATGACTTGCCCAGGTTCACAGAGGATTGCCTGGCCATAAGGGGAAAGACTCTCTTAACTCCAAGTGTGTGTGTGTGTGTGTGTGTGTGTGTGTGTGTGTGTGTGTGTGTGACTCATATGATCATGACCCATCCTAGTTTTTGAGCATGAAAAATAAAGCTGGAAACACATTGCACTGGATCTTAGACTGATCACGTCCTTTATTGCAAAAGATGTTCACGGTAACACTGATTAAAATGATGTGGAAATCGAAAGGTTAGAAAGGCATGATGTTTTTGGACAAAAAACAAAAGAGGAATTTAACTTTGATGTGTCTTAATGGAATATTACTGTATTTAAAAAGTAATAGTTAAGAATTACTTGATAAGCTCAGAGTTGCTTAGGAGAAAACTAAAAATGAAATTTATATCTTACATGATTAAATGAAAAATATATAAGTTCATAAGTATTGAAAGAAAAGTACCCATAGATGGGCATGGCAGTGTACACCTTCAATCAGCACTTGAGAGGCAGAGGCAGGCGAATTTCTGTGAGTTCAAGGCCAGTTTGCTCTACATAGGGAGTTCCAGGCCAGCTGGGGCTACAGGGAGACTATGTCTCAAAAAGAGTGGTGCAGAGAGTTGTAAAACAATAATATTTGATGATGATATTTTGAATAACAATAGCAATATATGTCTTAGAATATGTGACGATAATTTCTTATGATCTACGTTAACTGAATCAATAAAGCAATGAAAACAATAGTTTTTAAAGTATTTTATAAATGGGATGTGTTAGCACACACCTGAAATAAAAGTAATTGGAAGCCTGAGGCAGAACGATCTTGAGTTAGAGGGCAGCCTGGGCAAATAACTGTCCCAAAACAACAACAAAAATAAAAGTACTGTATATCTTCTATACTATATAAATTAAATAGTAATTTGTAAGTAGTGTATTTTCATTCTATTTAAATTTTGTAACATGTATCACTCTAGAATCATAAAAATAATGAATAGACTAACAGTGATTAGCATTATGTTGAATTAAACTAATAGCAACAGTCATTCTTTTGGTATGGAGAATGCATATTTTTCCTTTAAGTATAAATTTTTGATGTTTATATTTATTTTTACTAAAAAAGATAAAATGAGGGCTTGGGAGATGACTCAGGGGGTGAAGTGCTTGTTGCACAATCATTAGGACTGAGCTTGGATCCCTAGGACCTGTATAAAAGCTGAGTATGCCCATGTGCACCTATCATCCCAGCCTGAGAAGGTGCTGAAGACTGGCAGATGGCAAGGCTCACTAGTGAGCTAGGTTAACAGAAAATGGTGATATTCAGTGAGAGACACTGTCTCAAAATAAAGTGGAGGAACAATTAAGGAAGACATCCAGTGTCAACCTCTGGTGTCCACATGGGCCTCCATATGTGCTCCATGAGCACATATACACATACATGCAGGTATACACACACACACACACACACACACACACACACACACACTCTAAAATAAATGTTGTAAAAATAATGAAAGCTGTTTTCAGCTGTCTGTTTGTTTGGGTCTTGCTCATCTAGGCTGGCCTCAAACTCAATATCCACCTGCCTCAGTTTCCTGAGCAGGTATTGTGGGTGTGCTCCTGCATGCCCAGCTGTTTCTAAGTGTAGAGTAATTTTTTCTATTTTTCAATTTTATGGATTTCTCCAATTAATTTTATTTTGCTTTTCTGTTCTTTACATAGTTTGCAGTTTCTTTTAATAAATAATTTATGTTGATTGGTACAAGGTTTGGTACAGACTATTTTACTTGGTTAATTTCTATAAATATTAAAACGGAAAGCCAGCTTGCCTTCATTATTACTGATGTCATTAAAGAATAAGGAAAAGATTAGAGCAATACACTATTAATTTACAATTCATCAGTTACTGAAAGTGCTAATCTGAAATTTAGCTGTGGTTAAATAACTTGAAAAATAAAAATAAAGCTAATGGGATTTTTTCCCTTTCAGAACGTTTTACTTTTAATCTACACAAGTACTGCATACTTAAAAATATACATTCATGGTATTAAGTCTTGAAAGATAATTCTATTTTTAAAATGAGCATCTGCAATTTGTAGATGCTATTTAAAAAATATTCTGCTAAGGTGAAAGTTACACAACATAGAATACAACATCTTAAAGTGAATGATTTAGTAGTATTTAGTGCACTCACAACTTTAACTAGCAGCAAAACACTTCCTTTGACTGTAGCAAGGACGCATAGGCAATACCCAATTGTTTTTTCACCTTTCCCCATCCCAGAAAATCACTAGCTAGAGGGATCTTTAAAGCATTTCATGGACACCTCAAAACTTCCTACCATCTTCAGTACTCTAGGGATATCTGCTCAGTTATAACTAATGAATACTTTTAAAACTTTTATGTATTATTTTATTGTTTTAATAACTTTAAAAATATTTTTATTTTATTATTTATTTTAAAAACTATTTTATTATTTTTATTTTATGTGTACAAGTGCATTGCCTGCACATATGTGAGTGCACCCATGTCGGACAATGCCACGGAGGTCAGAAGAGGGCTTTGGACCCCCTGGAACTGGTGTTAAGGATGGTTCATAGTGCCATGTGGGTGCTGGAAATTAAACCTGGGTCCTCTGCAAGAGCAGTCAGTGCTCTTAACCGCTGAGCCATCTCTCCAGCCACATGAATACTTTAAAATATTTCATGTATTTATTAAGCAATCTCTTTCAAATTAATATGGCTGTATATTCTAGAAATAGTGGCTAGTTTTGACATGGGCTACCAAAGTTGCCTAGCTAATGGGTGTTTCCTATAAGAACCAGAGAGCAGGATACTAACAAAGTTGATCTCTTCATGATTCCAAAAAGACTTAGATTCTTAATGTTTACAAAGGGAAAATGTGGCATTGTAGAGATGGCTCAGAAGTTAAGAACACTGGCTACTCTTGTACAAGATCTGAATTTGATCTCTAGCACCCACAATAGACAGCTCACAACTACCTGTAACTCCAGTTTCAGGGGACCCCATGCCCTTTTCTGGCCTCTGTGAGCATTAGCATGTATATGGTGCACACACATATATACACACACATATATATATATATGTATATATGTATATAGTGACTCAAACACACATAAAATTAAAAAAAAATATATATATATATGTTTTGTCTTTTTGAGACAGGTTTTTTGACACAAGATCTACCAACATCCCAGGCCTCGAACTCACAAAGATCCTCCTGTCTCTGCCTCCCAAGTGCTGGGATTAAAGGCATGCACCACCACGCCCCGCTAAAAAATTTTTTTAAAGAAAGCAAAAATAGTCTTTTTTAAATCCAAGTCTCTCTTACTTTTTCTATTTTTCTTCATTATAAGGATATGTGCAAGTATTCATTTATATTACCAATATAATTTTGCTTTTGAGTGATTGATGCTTTGAAAAAAATCTATTGATACGGGTTTATTCCTTTTCTATTTCCTTCTATTTGACAAATATTCCTTCTAGCTCTGTATGCCAGAAAGAGCTAAACATTAACTTGTTTTATTTTCAAATAATGTCAGATGTTCATGTATAAAAACTTTTAAATCTCATGCCCAAGAAAATGCTTTGCTCTGAAGGATTCTTTATGCCAATAAGTATATTTTCTTTAGTTTTCACACACCTATAGTAGATGATATTATATATTAGTTCAAAAAGAAAACCTAAAAACCAAAAATCCTTTCTGACCAAAACATTCTTCAGGTGATGGTGTAAATATGTTACTAAAAAATAAAGTATAACAAAATGGTCAGTTTCCTTTATTTTCCTTTTGAAAAAAAACAAAAAAAAAAACAAAAAAAACCCTGACATTTACTAGGAGTTTTATAATGATCCGAAGGACAGGAGGGCTCCGTGCCTCAAACTCAATCTTGTAAGTTGGAGTCAGCTGTTAAGAATTACTGAATTATCCAGGGCTGAATCTGGGGTATGGCTCACATTACACTGTGTTAGATATGAAAAGTCGAACCGAAAAGGGGTGAAAACTTTGCTGTGATTAAAAAGGCCTGTGGGATTGAACTCCTGCATTCCAGAGCATCACATCAAGGGAGATGTTGCAAATTTCCCAGTTCTCCCAACTAACATGCCTGTAAATCGATGAAGTGTTTGTGAAGAAATATCCCAGGATGCCTCTAAAAAGAGTATAAAAAGTTCTTTGTGGTCCTGGGGGAATGAGAATTAAACCCGATGCAGGAAACAAATACCTGACAACATCAAGAATTTAAACACAGCTAGATTTCAACTAGGTCAGAGGATGGTGGACACCGTTGAATCTTTCACTTCTTTTCTCCTTTAATGTCTTTTGAAACAAGATTTATTGATGTTTCAGAACTGATTTCAGTTAACCTTTATTTTGTTTCTTCAGTATTCTAGGTAGTCTGGAATACAGTGGCAATCATCAAAAGCTTCTCTGTGTGAATATTGCATAATTGATTCAGCCTTGCTACTTATATTCCAACAATTTTTCCTTCCATTTCACATTTATTCTTCTCTGAACCCATTCTTCTTCATAAAAGCAAATGACAGCTAATTAAACACAATCAATCAGTAGATAATTTAGGATATGTGGGCATTGTCAATTTAAATATGTCACCCCAAGGTCAGTGTGATGAAGGGATTACATTGTTCACTCAAGCAAAATATTATTCTTTAGTGCCAGACAGAATTAATGTTGATAAAAGTTGTTACAGAATTTGTATTTATCACAAGAAGATTGTATATTTATCAAGGAAACTGTTTAGGAGACCACATAATGCTCAATATTTCTGTTTATATGGTTGCCAGTACATAAGGAAGTACATCCCACTCTAAGAAAAATGTTGGAAGAAAAACCTTGATTTTGTTGTTAGGTTATTCTAAGTTAATTAGAAATACATATTTTTTAAATCTTTTGCTTTATGTTTAGAATTTAGCTTTCAGCTAAGAAGTTTGATTTTAAATGGGAACTGGACATTCCTACAACTATGTTTCTTGTGATATCAACTATACCCAGAATGTTTTATTTCTACTTGGATGAGTGATATTTCTTTTAAATATTAATTTGGAGAAGTAAAAGGGGTGATAAGTTTAGTCCTTTCTCTGTGAACTCTTTATTATAATTAAAGTCAGATTATTTATTAGAAAAATGGCAGCAACATGAGCTGAGATTTTAAACTCCTCTGAACCCAGGCCGTGTTACATGTACTGATGGTATTATCTTAAACTTTGTAGCCATTGACAAACTTACAGCTTATGTCTAATAGAACAATAAGTGGTCATGCATTTATAATTTGGAGTCATAATTTAGGGGGCATGTTAACCCAACTTCAGTAGCAATTTCTCTTCTATACCATGTTTTATGTAACGCAGTCAGAACAAGGATGCACTTAGCAAATGCTCCAGGAAAGCTCAAATTTACTGATTATGGCCACCTTGAAATATGTGAGCTGTTTTCATTTATTTTAAAAATATTTTATTTATTATTATATTATTTTCACATGCATGAGTAGTATTGTCTGTATGTATGTAAATACACCCATGTCATACAATGCCCCAGGAGGGCATCAGATTCCCCTGGAACTGGAATTATAGATGGCTGTTAGCCGCCTTGTGAGTCAAATGGAAATCAAACCCTGGGTCTTCTGCAAGAGCAGCCAGTGCTCTTAACTACTGAGTCATCTCTCCAGTTCCTCTATTTATTTTGTTAACACACACTTTTTTTTTTTTTTCGTGTTTTTGAGACAGGGTCTCCCTGTAACTCCAGCTGCCTGGAACTCACTCTGTAGACTAGGCTGGCCTCAAACTCACAGAGGATCTGCCTGTCTCTGCCTCTGGAGTGCTTGCTGGGATTAAAGGCATGCGCCACCACACCTGGCTAACATACACCTTTAAAAAATTTTTGAGTGGCTCCCTATGCAATCTGCTGCTGTGTGTGATACCCTGCCCACATTTATTGTTGAAAGGTGAACTCGTTTAGGATTCATTTTTATATTTATCTATGTGCATGTGTGTCTCTGTGCCACATGGATACAGGTACCCACAAAGGCCAGAAGAGGTTGTCACAGGCAGTAGTGAGCTACTTGACATGGGTGCTGGGAACCAAGCTAGGGTCTTCTGCAAAAGCAGCAAGAGTTATTACCTGCTGAGCATTCTTTCCAGCTCTATCTTCTTTATTTTAATGATTTGTTTTAACTTAAAATCTTAGATTTTGTCTCACATAGCCATCTTTATGTATCACAGTTAACACAAATTAGAGAGTTATTGGTGGCCAGAACACACATACACTTGCCTTACAGACAAACTTCATAGGCAAGTTACTGAGACACTTCTCATATAAAAGGCGAGGGAACTTTTCTTGTGTGCTTGTACACCTTGTGCTCTTCCTTGCTCCTGCCCCTGCTCCTGTCGAACTTCACTACTGTGTATTGAATATGTTCAAAAACTAATGTTAGCAATCACTTATGAGTCATCTTTAAAACATTAACAATGGAGAGACCAGCAAGATGCATACCCAATAAAAACTCTTGGCCAATCAACCCTCACGACTTGAGTTCAATCCTAGGAACCCACATAAAGGTGCAAGAAGAGAAGCAACTCCACAGTTGTCCTCTGACTGCCACACGTGCACTTACATATACATTGTGTTCCCATATACAATAATAGCAGTAAATTTAAATATTTTTCAAAAATATTAACACTAGATGCACACCACCACAAAAACAAACCCCGTTCTTGAAAAAGCTATCACCACACCTGCTACTAAATGGGATTCTGGTGATTTTCCCAGTTTCCCATGAGGCATGGGTCAAATCCCACATTTTCAACTTTCAGCTCCAGGCTACAGCAGTTCCTGTGCTCAGATAGGCTCACAAGCAGATACTCAAATCAAGAGCAGAAACAACTGTGTTCTGTAAGACCCGAAAAAACCTCAGATAGCTGGGGCTGGAAAGATGGCTAATTGTTTAAGAGCACTTACTGCTCTTGTAGAAGGCCTGACTTCAGCTCCCACAGCCACATGGTAGCTAACAACCATCCTTGACTCCAGTTCCAGGGGATTCAAAGCCCTTTTCTGGCCTCCACAGGCATTTGAATGCATGTGGTGCACTCACATACATGCAGGCTAAACATTCATACACATTAAAAAATCACATAGATAACCTTCTTCTCATAGAGATTACTTCTCTTTCATCATCCATCACTGTGTTAGCTTTTATGTGTCCTGAGTGTGGAAGTCAGCCTGAGAGAGGGGAATTCAGTGTGGAGGTGCTGCTGTGCTGGTGAAGGGTGACTGAGGTCTTCCAGCTAAACCATGGTTCAGAAAAGCTGAGCAGAAATGACTCTTGTCTCCTACTCTACATGGTTTCTGTAGGTTAAGATGGAAAGGTTTCTAAGGAGACTGACTTTAATATCCATTTCAAAAAAATACAGACACTAGTTCTATTTAGAGGAACAGTGGACCATGATCTTTCTTTTTCAGAATCCAATCCTCTCATGTTTTCTGAAAATGTTTCCCTTAAAAAGCCCCTATATTTTCCTGTGAAATTTAGTCATGGAGCTGAAATGCTATGCAATTTTACAACCAACCTGTCAGCTGGTGACTTCCACCAGTCAGAGTTTAGGCAGTACTATGTAGTCTCCCTCAGAGGAACAGATAGAAATAACTGGCTGTGAACGGAGACTGAACTGGGTTCAGAATTCTGCCTTAGTCTTTAAGGACTACAGAACTCTAGGAAGGGACAATCACAGCTTGCTCTGAAGATGAAGTGAGATGCTTAATAAATGAAGGATGTCTGAGAGATGACAGATACCTATATGAGTATGTGATAGAGAAGAAACATGACAGAAAATGCTAGAATATTACTGTCATATGGTTGTCTTTATGATCTCTAATATAAGTTAGACTGATGATAGCAAGCAGCCAGAGAAAAATGAAAATATGCTTCTGATCTAGGCCCACAGAGGACATCTGTTTGCCAAAAAGCTTTCCTGAGAACCGCTGAAAAGTGCTGTTGTCAGTAACGAAAACCTCGCAATGTCAGGATCTTCTGCATTATTTTTTAATAGATCAAAATGTGTGCCATAAACTTCCATCTAAAAAATGCTCAATAATCCTTGAACTTTAAATTATTCATTCCTTGGGACTGGAGAAATAGGTCAGTGGTTAAGAGTGTTGCAGAGGACCTGGGTTCGATACCCAGCACCCACATATTGACTAAAAACCGTTGGCAACTCCAGTTCCAGGGGATCTGACCCTCACTTCTGACCTCTGACATTTCATGACATGGGCACAC
>NW_008352871.1:1313875-1326152 GCF_000622305.1 Nannospalax galili | reverse complement strand
CTTAATTTCTCTTTTAACTGTAAGAACTGAAGTTGTTTCAATTTTCATTTTTATCATAGCTTTTCAATTCTTTCCTGAAATTGTACATAGTATATATTGGCTGTTGTCCTTAGAGTATTATTCTACACCCCTTATATGGACATAAACACACTAAAATTACACTAGTTTTATAGCTTCGATTTGGGTATTCAAGTGCTAAGCTACGGTTCTTGGTCCTAGACTGCCTAAATCAGAGTATCTTTTTCTTAGCACAAAGCATTCAATTATGTGATACTTCCCTTTAAACTTGGACATCTCAGGACTGCTTACAAGAAACATTCCAGACACTTTACAATAGCCCAGGCGGCTCTTCTCAGTCCAGCAAGCTCCTTAACCCTTTGCTTCCTCTGACTTTTTCTGTTGAGTTGCTTGGTCCTGCAGCCTTCTCATAAGCCTCCCCCAACCAGCCTTCAGACGGATCATTCCCTAAGGCTTCTCTGTCAGTTGTTCACAAAGGGTTAGCTATCAGCTCCTGTATGTAGTAACTTCAGTGATAGGGTCTTACTATCAAATTCTGGTGGATAACCAGAGCAGGGACAATGGCCAGTATTGTTTGTGGGTCTATGGGACCCCTGGTCAACAGCTTCAAAAGTGGGAGTCCATCCCTGGCATTGGGCTTTTACTTTGCTAGCATTAACTCCAACAGTTGACAAATGGGACCACATGAAACTGAGTGAAAAGGCAACCTACAGAGTGGGGAAAAAATCTTTACAAGCTACACCTCTGACAGAGGGTTAATATCTAGAGTATACAAAGAACTAACTAACTAACTCTCTCTCTCTCTCTCTCTCTATATATATATATATATATACACATATATATGTATAGTCTTAGGTATCCCAGGCTAACTGGATATATAGAACTGGATGACTTTGGAATTCTGCCCCTCTTGTCTTTACCTCCTATGTCATTTAATTATAGGAGTGCAACACCATGCCCAGGTAAGGAGGTACTGGTTATTGAACCCAGTCCCCTTGATTGTGCATGCTTAGAGTGCTTAGATTGTGTAAGCACTCTATCAACTAGGTTACATCCTCAGCTGCCACCTCCCATTGTTTTCAAACAATGCTTTGCTATGTAGTCTAGTCTGGCCTTAATTTCACTGTGTATCCCAAACTGGACTGGAACTCATGACAATCCTCCTTACTCAGTCCCTGAGTGATAAGATTATAGACATGCACCACCTACTTCTGCCTCCCAAAGGCGGGGATTCAAAGCATAAGCCATCACACCTGGTTTCAAAATTAATTATTTAAAAAAATTGTTTATTTCTATTTTATATGTATGAGTGTTATGCCTGCCTGGGTGTAAGTCCACCCATGTTGTGTAGTGCACGTGGAAGATACAAGAGGGTGTCAGATCCCCTGGAGCTGGAATTATGGACAGTTGTTAGCTACCATGTGGGTGCTGGAATTCAAACCTGGGTCTTGTGCAAGAACAGTCTGTGTTCTTCACCACTGAGCCATCTCTCCAATCCCTCAAAATTAATTATTGACCCTAGATTGCAGAAACATACTTTCAACTCACTCCATAGCATTTTCTTTACCACATCTATGGATAATGATTTTTCTCTTATTTTTTAGATTAAAGATAAATTTATGTGTATGAATGTTTTGCTTGCATGTATGTATATATGTGTACTATATGTGTGTCTAGTGCCAGTAGAGGCTAAAACAGGGTATCAGATCCCCGGAACTGGAGCTCCCAGCAGTTGTGAGCCACCATGCGAGTACTGAGAACAGAACTGCGGTCCTCTGCAAGAGCAGCATGTGCTCCTAACCACAAAGCTGCTTCTCCAGCCTTGATTTTTCTTTTCTTATACCTCTGATGTTATGTTATAAAGTAGAAAATATAAGCTAAACTAAAATTAAGATATAATTAAAGAATCAGAAGCCACCATTTAAGGAGAATACTGATCAGAACACTTTGCTCAGAGAGTTTATGAACTTCTTGCACCAGATGCTCATATTAAAGGACAGCTTGGCGAAATTCTGCAAGGACAGATTTGCTTTTTCCAAAAGGAGATGTTCTGTCAGATCATGTGGCTATCCACATAGGCGGCCTTTTACATTCTAGTGTCTGTGCATTGGAGGGTAGAGATTTTCTGTGTTTGAAGCAGTCTCTGAGCAAATGCCCTTCATGCCATCAGCCTCTGGACTTGGAAGAGGAATGAGAATCCTTATCATGATCCAACTATTTGCCACATACGGGCTGATTGTGGCAATGGAAATGAAGAAGGCACAAAGTCACTCTCAGCTCTTTATTCCTCTGTGACAGGAATAAACCTCAAAAAAGTGAGATTGTAGCACAGATTCTTCCTCCTTCTATTAGCTCTGTTTGGTGGCACTGTAGGTAGGTAACTGTCACACTCTGAGAACTTCAGATACTCTGAATTCACTCATGCTTCATTTTCTTATTTCCAGAGTCATGATAAAGGAACATAGCAATTATTTTTAAGTGCTCTGTTACTCAAGCACTAGACACATAATTCCAAAATGTTCATGTAAATGTGTCCATACATACACACACACATTCATTTCTCCATTTATTTTTTCAACAATGGTTTGAGCAAATTAATTATTCTGAATACTATGAATATGTAGAATATGCACACAAATGACACATATTTTAATAATAAAGCATTCTAATTTCATCAGTTTTTTAAAAGATGAAACACTGACATGAGAGACTCCAGACTCAGAGAGATAAATAAATATTTTAACTCTGATTTCACAACTAATAAAGAAGAAAGACTGCTTTCAAACTCATATACAGAGTGCAAACCATTGCTCATTGCATAACATGAGGTCACTACATGGAAAGAATCAGATTGCATTGTAATTTACAAAAATCAAACTTAATCATTGATAAGGCAAATACACTAAGATTCTGAACTTAACAACAGATTACATCAAATTTCTAAAAAGGAATTCTGCAAGGAGTTCCAATCATACATTTCTTTTAACTGACGAGTTAGTGAATCAAAGCTTATATGTCATGTAACTTATACAGTAAATGTTTTCTCAAATGAGCAAATCAACACACACTTTGGAGATGCTAGGAGGGTACTACAAAAATAGATTTCTATAGAAACACATGAAGACACAATAATTATTTTGCAAAATTCCATTTGTATTGCTAAATCTTGATTTTTCCCCATTGAGTTTTCCCATCTTCTTAATAAATTAAACAAATTCCAACACTAAAGTTACATTTTACTTTATCTTTAATTCTTACTTCATGACATGCAAACTGCTAATGTAATTCTATTCCTTTGGCCTTTTAATTTCTTTCCTTTCTTAAGATTTTCATGCAAAGAGATCCAAAACTAATGCTAATGTAATACTTTCTATCAGACAAAAAGAACACAATTGTTTAATGTTCAGGAAGATGATCAATTAGCAACCTTAAGTGCAACTCATCAAGAAAGGTTTCCAAGAAACCTGTCATTGAGGGTGTGTAGATATTTGGCTTATAGATTTGCACAAGACAAGTCACATGAAAAAAGGTACACATAAATCAGTGTAACAAAGAATTCTATAACCCAAATGGTATGCAGCTTTAAGCTTTTTAAGTTTGCTATTCTCTGGCCTCAAAGTCATGTGTGGATCTTAATGATTATTTTTAATTTAAGAAATATTCTCTAAGGAAAATGATCCATCTGTTTATTGAAACAATCCCTTGCAAAGCCAAGGAGGTCACTTTAGGTCAAAACCCATATCTAAGTTGGTTTAAGCTTAGAGTAACCTAAATAGTGTGTCAAATTGGACTACCAGATCTATAAAATGACATCATATGCATTAAAAAATACTCTTCTCAGATTTTACATTCCTTACGAAGGACTGGTTTTAGAGACAAGGTTTTGTGGTGGGGGTAACCTATTGGAATTCCAAAATGCATTGAACATTTGTTTATAATTCCACGTCATTATGCTAGATTTAAGCTGTCAAACTAAGTTGATAACAAACTTTAAGTATAGAAATGTATACAGCAACAGGCCTACTGCCAAACGAGGGAAACAAAGAACTCTTGTCAGATGGTTACAAATTCCACCGTTAAATGCAAGGTTATATTTTTGAGGGCAACACTTGCTTTTTGTAATAAAATGATTCTTTAAAATGCCTTGTACTTGTACAGTGCAGCAGAATGAAAACATCTTGCCAAGGATTTCTGCACAATGATCCACCTACAGAGCCAAGGCTACACATGTGATTTTTATGTGGGTACATTAATTAATTAATTACCTTGAGAAAAATGATATTTTGAGGGAAGTCTAGATTTTTTTTTTTTTTTTTTTTACAGTACTTAACGTTCTACTGCAAACTGTAGAGGAAACCACTGGAACCTTCTCACTTTTTGTTAAAGAAATAAATTGAAGAGACAGACATGTGTAATGGTTTCTTATTTATACTTCCTCTGGGCATTTTCTCCTTTAACAGCCACCGATAAAACTTGCATCTATGAAAGCATATGTCAAATGACTAGCATTTTAGAAGAAACACGAATATGACATTGGGTTTTACCACACAAACTATTTGCAAATTGGCTTCAGAGATAATTCATGGACTAATAATGAAAATGATGCTAATACATACAGGTAGCCTGAAAATACTGTGGGCTTATGAGAGAAGAGGCTCTATCTTATCTGGGGATGTCCAATGCTTGCCTGTGGAGTGGAATGGGTTGGAAGAATAGAAATAAAATCTCTACTGAAACACCCCTAGCTTGAATTCTAGAATTTATTTCCTATCACACTGAAGAAATAATGAATTTCTGGTTTTCTTCAAACTTTAGGACAGCAACACTCATCAAAACATTGTAGCAAGTAGTAAACAAAAAAATTATCATACATAAATTGCACCCATCTCCTAAACTGAAATAAATACTATTTTCTGTTGTCTTTATCATTTCACGTGAATGTGACTATGGATATATAATTACTGGAGGCTCATTGGCTAACCAGTCTAACAGAAACGGACAGCTCCAGATTCACTGAGAAACCCTATTTTTAAAAATGTAAAAGAAAAAAAGAAAAAAAAGGGCAGAAAATGATAGAGGAAGACTCTTCACATTGAATTCTGACTGCTACACCTAGACACATGCACGTGTCCTCAAACAAATATAGGCATACACATACACCATACACACAAAACAGAAACAGAACAGATAGATTTTTTGTTAATGTTTTCACTGACCTCTAATTAAGTCAGGATTACCTTCTATCATGAATTTACATAACTTTTATAGATATGTTTCTTTTAAAAATATTTTATTTATTTTTAAATATATTTTATTAATGTTTTGGATTTCATACATCTTAATCATATTTAATACCCCCTTCCCTATCTGCACCCTCCTATAGCCTGTCCACAGGACGTCATGCATTTTGTCATATATGTTAAGGGATATCAGGTCAAGTTAGTGTGCCCAGATGTCATCTGAGTAGATAGGCTTCTTGGCAGTGTATATGCCTTGTGCAAAAGGCTCTGTTTACCTTACGTTGGATCTAGTGACTAGCCCCTTAGAAGTAGAATATAGTGAAAGTGGGAGGCTGCTTATGCTAAGCTAGTGCTCTAGCACTGTGCTACATCCCCAGCCCCATTTTTTACTTTTGACTTTGAGATAAAGTCACGCTAATTTCTAAGACTGGCCTTGAACACGATTATTGAACTCTATTGAGGCAGGTTTTGAATTTGCAATTTTCCTGCCTCAGCTTCCTGAGTAGTTGGGATTCCAAGCTTGAACCAAAATACCCAGCAGCCATGTTAAGAGTTGATCTGTGGAGCAACTTGTGAACAAAGTTCTGTTGAAAACAGGCAAAAATGTTTTGAGACTTGTTAACAGCCACCAAGGAAGCATGCAATAGAATCTTCTTTCCGTGAGGGCGTGCGGTGACTACAGGCCCAGTGATGCCTTCAAATACAGCCTTGTGGGAGACTGATGCAGGAACATTCCGTTAATCTACACACAGATTTTTCCAAATCATAGAAACAGTGAGATAAAAATATTTGTCAAAAGATTTAAAATTTTGCATCATTTGTCCTACGGCAATTAGTAGCTAGTACAGATTTTGGTACCTAGAAATAAGATGCTTCCCTACTGTTCTAGTTTGATTCTGTTGCTGTGATAAAACACTGACTCAAAGCACCTTGGGAAGAAAAGACTATTTCATCTTATATTTCCAGGTCACAGACTATAACTGAGGGAAGTCAGGTCAGGAGCTCCAACACAAGAGCCTCAGAGCAGGAATACTTGCTATATACCATGCAGTATTACCCCAACCAGGGAACTCACCCACAGCCAAGGGAGCTCCACAGGACTGATGGGGGATGCCGCTTTGCTAGCTGGCTCACTTTCTGACTCTCTCAGCTAGTTTTCTTACACAGCTTAGGCCTGCCTGCCTAGGGAGGGTGTGGCCCCTAGTAGGCTGTCCCTCCCGTATCAATAGTCGATCAAGACGATCTCTCGTAGACATGGCCACCTGCCCATCTCAAGGGAATGAAGGCTTCAATTAAAGGACTCTATATTGGCTGTGTCAAGATGACAATTAACACTAACCAGCATACCTATCAACCCCTTCAAAATGTGGAAGTAAATTTGAAATTGGGCACTGAAAGGAAGTTGGAAGAGTATTGGGGAGATCAGCAGGAACTTCTGAATTGCCTTGAACAGATTCTTAGAAATCTGGACTTTGACGGTATTGTTGGGGTGAGGATTCAGGAGGAAATGAGACATATCCTTGGAAATGGAGAAGGAAGGAAATGGAATGGTACTTAGAGGCTGAATCTAGCAATACTATTCCACTATGGCCTGCAGAAATGCAGAGAGTAGAAAGTGTGTCTCATGAGCTGAGAGAGCTCGCTAAGATGTCCAACCAAAGCACTACAGACACTAATTATTTTGTTTGTTTGTTTCTTGTCTTGCTGTTTAGAGTAAAAGTACGATAAAGATAAATTGAAGGAAGAACTGTTGACAACAGTGGTCCCAGAACTTTTAGAAATGCTCAGCCTCTCCATATGGCAAAAGATGTTAAAATTAAAAAAATGACCTGAATAAAGATCTAGGGCATGGCCAGAAAATGTGGTATAGAGATAAAGCCGAAGGCTTGGGGGTTTTCTTCGGCTAATGCCTCAGAAGGATCAAATCTATACCCAAATTTCTGGGCCACAGAAGTATTGAGATAAGAAGTAGTCATTGTTTGAAATTTTCTGTGTCTTGGGGTAATTTGTTATATAGCTGTACATGACCAGTTGAGTGATAAACACAGAGAACTAACAGTTATACCACCTTGTCATAAAAATCACACTTACATGATTATATTGCATATGTTGGAAATAACCGGGAAAATCCTTTATATTCTGCATTGTACCCTGGAAATAACTGGGAAAATCCTTTATATTCTGCATTGTACCCTTCTACTGTTCCTCAATTCTTCAATGCCATGTAGGCAAGGAGCCCTACAACAAGGGGTTTCTTGGAAGAAAAAGGTGACTCTTTAGTATCAATCAGAAGATTAGGGGACTCTTGAGCAGAGACAGAGAGTGTGTTGTTTTCTGGAAAAAACTAAGAGGTTGTTCATGTTGAATGCCAAAGAAAGAAGGTCAGGTAGACAGATTTCTTACTAGAACTAGGAGTTTTCTATGGAAACGTCAGGAATGTTTGGTTAGTCCTCTTAGTAAAGAAAACAATCTGTTTCTAAACATTCTTTCACTTCTTGGTATAGATGAAATCTGGGTCTTTCCTGAATACATGGTTACCTTGTAATCCTCCCAAGATGCCGTCGGTTACCACACTTGCTACAGGTTTGTATGTTGAACAGCTTTCTTCAGGTTTCCTGGCCATTCCAATTTAAACCCTGACTTTGATGATTAGGGGTTTAAGCTCTAGTATTCACCAAACCACCCCGTGGCAGTATTTCAAAGATTTCTGTTTATTCTTCTTCCTGCTTTAAATATTTTTATTCACTTTTAAGGCTAGTCCTTGGCATTCCCATTAGCTATGTCAGCCCTATGACTTCAATACAACTGCTTCTCCCTTACCGCCCCCCGCGTGTCTTCCCAACTTCCTTCCTCATTTGCTTTAATGTTTTCTTGATCACAGATATTCTTACCATGTATTGCTCTTCTCCTACTTAGAAAACTTTGCCTTGTGCCTCCTACAACTCATGTTTTCTTCTTGCTTCCCTTTCTAGTTAGTGCTCTGTCACAATCGTCTACTACAATAATTCATTTGCCTGTGTTGCACAATCCTTAACCCTTTCTCTTTTAGTTTATTCGCTAGTTAAAACGTGATGTCAGCCACTTTACCCCAGTCAGGTTCCTGGTTACAAAGAGATAACCGACTGATAACCTCAGCTGTTACTCATCTGTCATGGCCTTGCAGTGCTACACTTTGAATAAGAGGCTGTGGAAGTCAAAGACTGAGAAGGGCAAACTAATACAGGTCTTCTGTGACACATGCACTTCATCCTGACCAAAAACAAAGCCTGAATTTTTTGTTCACAACATCCCTTTCATTCATAGGGTCAGAACATTGTGTTTCCTCTACCTTCCTCTTTCTTTTTTTAAAAAAATTATTATTTTAATTTTGTGTGTATGAATGTGTTGCTGCTATGTGTGTATGTGCATCCCTATTGTGCAATGCCTGCAGACTCCCTGGAACTGGAGTTACAGACAGATGTTAGTCGTATGTGGGTGCTGGGACTCGAACCTGGGTCCTCTGTAAGAGCAGTCAGTGCTCTTAGCCACTGAGCCATCTCTCCAGCCCCCTCCTCATTCTTTCTAACAATTATTGTCCTGAACAACTCTCTTGACATGTGCTCTTTTCTTGCCATGTTCTTTCCATGGAGCCCCAAATGAACAGCATTGACTCCTGAGCATTTGAGGAGACAAGATAAACAACCACCATGCTGACAACCTTGCTTTCAATCCAGGGTCATCAAATTTAGTTATTTATTAATTTGTTTGTTTGTTTGTGTGTGTGTGTGTGTGTGTGTGTGTGTGTGTAGGTCAGAGGATATCCTGTAAGAATCAGTTCTCTCCGTCTACCTCACACTCTGATGATGACTGATTTTTTACTTTTGATAAAATTACTGCAAAGATAAAAACATTTTACAAATGCCTATTAACTCACATTATGTTGGTGAATCTTCCTTCAACTTGACTGGATTTAGAATCACTCAGGAAACATACCTCAGAACATGTCTGTGAAACTGTCTCCAGAGGTTTAATTTAGAAGAGAAGAACCACCCTGTGTGTGGGTGGCACCATTCCAAGAACTGGATTCCTAGACTGAATAAGGAGAAAGTGATCTGAGTGTGAGCATTCACCTTTCTCTGCTTACTATGGCCACAACATGGCAGTCTCATACATTGAGTTCACCATGCTGTCCCACCATGGTGTTTTCTATGCCCTCAAACTGGGAACCAAAATAAACCCTTCCTTAAATTTTTTTTGTCAGATATTCTGTCACAGAGAAAAGTAACACACGCATAAATTCACTTCTGTCAGTTACATACTCTATTTTGCGGTGACTATCTGTCTAAGAATAAGGCCTCTACTTGTCCTTAGATTTCTCTGTAAACGGACAGATAGCAAACAGTTTAGTCTTTGTGGGTCATGTGGATTCGATTGCAGCTATTCAACCCTTCCACCGAGCCATGAAAAAAGCCATAGAAAATACAGGAGCAGATGGATGCAGCTGTGTTCCAGTTTACAAATGCTAAGGATGAGGCAGATGTAGCCCCTGAACTGTTGTTGCTAGCCTCCTACTCTAGACTGATGATTTGACTCCTATTCTTTTTCTCTCTCTGGTCAAGAGCATAGCTCCAGCAATCAACTCTCTCTCTCTCCCTCCTCTCTTTTTCTCTGTCTCGTTAATTTTTTTCAAAGCTAACTTCATCATTTTTTAGCGTACAAACATGCAAGTATCCTTCTACCTTTAGATGGAACTGCTTTGCTGTGCTGTTTTCTTCGCCTTGTACTCCATTTCTTCTGATTTGTTTTTATCACTACTTCAAAATGCTTTAGCTTTAGCTTTCAGTATTCCAGTAACCTGCTTAAGTTCATTAGTGATTGTCACATTGCTAAATCTAATGATTCTAAATTTTGTCAAAATTTGTTTACATATTTTCAATTATGTACATGTGTGTGAGTATATACCCTGCAGGTATCCACAGGGGCCAGAAGAGGGCATCAGATTCCCAGGAGCTGGAGTAAAAGCAATTGTGAACATCCTCATATTGGTGCTGAGAACTGACCCTGAGTCCTCTGCTAGAGCAGCACATACTTTTGACCTCTGAGAGATGTCTCCAGCCCCTTTACTTCACTCTTATTACAGTTGATCATTTCCTATTCCTTTAAAATATATTTAACATTTAGTTTATGTGTATGAGTGTATTGCCTGCATATGTGTAAATGCACATGTGTTGTTCAACACCCATAGAGGTCAAAAGACAATGCTGGATTCCCCTGGAACTGGTGTTACAGAGAGTTGTTAGCTGCGATGTGTGTGCTGGAAATCAAACCCAGGCCTTCTGCAAGAGCAGCAGTGCTCTTTACCACTGAGCCATCTCTCCAGCCTGATCTTTTTTTTTTTTTTTAATTTAATAACCACGTGACTAGAAGAAGCATTTCATTACAGCTTTAACATATTAAATAATAATTTCCAGAGCAAAGATACATCTTTTTAAAAAGTGGTTGTAAATGTTTAGGTTCACAGTTGAATTAATATAGTTATACAATATTGAACTCAGTATAAACCCTGTAAGACATAAAATTGAATGAGTTTTTAATCTTTAAAAAAGATCTCCATTTTATTTTAAAATATACCATTTCCTACAGAAAGATTCACTTTAAAAATATTTTATTTCATTATTTTTTGTTTTATGTATATGAGTGTATTGCCTACATGTATGTGAGTGCATCCGTGTCATGCAATGCTGTGGAGGTCAGAAGAGAGCTTCAGAGTCCACTGGAACTGGCATTAAGGACGGTTGACAGCCACCATGTGGGTGCTGGGAATAGAACCCAGGTCCGCTGCAAGAGCAGTCAGTGCTCTTAACCGCTGACCCGTCTCTCCAGCCCAAAAGATTCATTTTTAATGCTACTGACACTTAGATGTTTGCACATGCATCTCTAATCTCTATGTATCTGATTATTACTAGTCACAGTAGGTTACACCTGGATCCTTGGCACCTGAGTATGGATATAAAGTCATCAGGTAGATTTCAATGTTAATGTTAATCACCTCTACTAATTAACATGAAGTAAATGTTTATGCTTTCTCCTCAAATATAACTCATTAGGGATGGAAGCAACTTAAGTGTCTCTCAACTGACAAGTGGATAACGAAAATGTAATTCATTTATATGATGGAGATTTACTTAGCAGTAAAGAAAGATGAAACCATGAAATTTGCAGGTAAATGGATGGAACTAGAAACTGTTATACTAAGTGAAGTAACACAGACTCAGATTAAAAAAAAAACAAAACAAAAAAAAACAAAATAAAAACCTCAAAACAATGTATGTTCTCCATCATGTGTGGCTCTTTTCACCAAATCCTGAGAAGTGAGTATGTATCCAGACAAAACTACAGGAATCAGAATAATGAAAAGGAACCAGGGAGGTAAAGGAAAGGAAAGAATCTGAAAGAGAAGAACAGTAGGAAACAGGCATTAGAGATATGGATAAAAATGGGTTTATTTTAAGCGGAGAGGGGAGGGAAGGTTATACAAAGAACCTAGAGTATAAAGGGAAAGAAGGTGCTCAAGAGAGGGGGGACCATAGGAGAAGGGTATTATTAAGGGAGAAATGGGAAAAATGGGAGCACCTTAAATGAAGAAACCATGGTGGAAGGGTTAGACAATGTGAGAGATAAATAATGCCTAGCTAGTTTTAGAAAACCAGAGGGAGCCATATTAGTCCATCAACCTACTGATAAATTATACATCCAACTAGATCAAGGAATCTAATATATATCTAGGCAAGTTTTATCTGAAAGCGTTTGGTCTTTGCCCAAGCTTTATCTACATGGCACATGATAATTAAAAGTACCAGACTGGTGGAACTAACCTTCTTGGATGTTTAACAGACATACTTTGAGGCCTATACTAATTTGGTCAGAGGGACATAAAGGACAGTTTTTGCTCCTTGCCCTCCTAGGTCAACTAAGTTCCAGGGGACTATGCACATCTCTCAAAATGTCCTGTAATTGTGGTGAGTCACCTGTCCTCTTGA
>NW_008352871.1:1282080-1313655 GCF_000622305.1 Nannospalax galili | reverse complement strand
CCGTGTCTCCCACCGTTAAATCGGTTTATCTGGACCAACTGTATGGCCTTAAACACCCAAAAGGAAAGCATAACGAAAGATTAAAGGGGCCAATATAATTTTTTAAGAGTCCATATATATAGCTAAAGGCTACATAACAAGAAACAATGCCAGACAGGAGATGCCTTCCTTTGAGTTGTTGGCCAGGGTGGCCCAAGAGACTCCCAGACAGTAACCCAGCATAGAACTGGGAAAATGAACAGCAGACCCCCATCTTATCTAAAGGAATATTGACAACTGATTGCTGCTAGATGAGGAAGAGCTGATCTTCCTAAAACAAGGATCTCTAGATAGGCTGACTAGATTCAGCGGATGGAGAAGCGCTGGGAAACAGCTGGGGGCACCAACAACACAGTGTACTGTAACAGGGATGACAGAGTATTTGGGTTCCAGTAGGAGAGCATTTCCTATTCTTTTTAATTTTTCTTATTTATTATATTTATTTTCTGTGTATAAGTGTATTGCCTGCTTATATGTATGTGCACCTGCATTGTGCAATGACCACAGAGGTCAGAAGAGGTCATCAGATCCCCAGGAACAGGAGTTATGGACTGTGTTGTTAGCCACCATGTGGGTACTGGGATTTGAACCCAGGTCTTCTGCAATAGCAGCCAGTGCTCTTAACCCTTGAGCCATCTCTCCAGTCCTCATTTCTCTTCTTGAAACATGGTTTTTATTTAGTTTTCAAAATATCCAATGTTCTTCATGGTCTAGCTTGTAGGAGCTCCAGATTGTCAATTGTAGAATGTTCAGAAAAGTTTTGAGACAGAAATTAAACCATTTGTTCAATGAGGTCAGCCTTGGGCAGAATTTTATTGGATGGAAATATACTTTTTTTTTTTTAAGAAATCAGGGCTTTTAAAAATAGCAAAAATTTCAATATAACACTGCTTTTCGTTATTCACCACTATGCCCTGGCTTATCACATATACTCTTATTTTCCTTGAGGACTATTTCTTTTCAGTTCATCTTCCTGCTTGCTCTTCAGATTTTTTAAAAAAATATTTTTTTTGTTATTTTTATTTTATGTCTATGACTGTATTGACTGCATGTATGTAAGTTCACCCATATCGTGCAATGCCGCGGAGGTCAGAAGAGGGCTTCAGATTTCCCTGGAACTGAAGTTAAGGACTGTTCATAGCTGCCATGTGGGTGCTGGGAATCGATCCTGGGTCCTCTGCAAGAGCAATCAGTGCTCTTAACCGCTGAGCCATCTTTCCACTCCCAGTGAAGATTTTTAATGTTTACAGTGTTATTTTGTTCTAATTTTTAAAAAAATATTTTATGTAACATTTTCTTTTATTTTAAAAAATATTTTATTTATTCTTTTCATGTGTATGCATGTATTGCCTGCATGTAGGTAAGTGCACCCATGTCATGAAATGCCCTCAGAAGACAGAGGAGGCTGTCAGATCCCCTGGAACTGGAGCTATGGACAGTTGTTAACAGCCATGTGAGTGCTGGGATTCAAACCCAGGTCTTCTGAAAGAACAGTCAGTGTTCTTAACCACTGAGCCATCTCTCTAGCCCTTTATTATTTTAATGTGGATGAGTGTTATACCTGCATGTATGTAAGCGTGGCCACATTATGCAATGCCTACGGAGGTCAGAAGTGTGTGCTGGATCCCCTGGAAATGGAGTTACCAACAGTTGCTGGCTGCCATGTGGGTGCTGGGAATCAAGCACAGGTCCTTCACTACTGAGTCATCTCTCTAGCCCACTGTTCTAGTTTTTCACTCTTCAGGGCTCATTCTCACAGAAGCAGCTAATCAAATTATGTGAATTTTCTGAACCCTTCCTCTACTGTTTATCTCCTTCCAAGTAAAAGCTACATTTCTTACAAAGTTTCAGGTCTCAGGTTCATCATATGTCCTCAACTCTTGATATCAAATACTAACACCAGTGCAGAGATATCGGTCCCCTTGTTTTCTTTCAAATGCATAATGTAATTTTCCAGCATAGGAGGAAGAGGATGCCAACAGAAAGGAGAGTTGAAAAGCATTATGTGTAGAAAGAACAGGAAGCCTAGTGATATGTACAAAGATCTGGGATCTGGCAGGGACTGTGTGGAAAACCAGAAATCCATGGACTTCCAGTTGAATAGCTGGTTTTCCCTATGGGACATTCACTGAGATCCATGCTACTCATTTGCTCTATGGAAAGCTAAAAGCTTCTGAGAGGCAGTTGTATCCTAATTCTATCCAGTGAAAAGCTTTAGGAACAACTGTTGGTTAGTCTATGGGCATCCTTGATGCAGTGGTACTGTCTTTAAATAACCAGGGTTTTAGGGAAGATGGGTGATTGTAAGTCTGGGCAGGAAATATACAAGGTAATTTTTCAGTATTGCAGCACAGCCAGGAAATTATCAGAGATTGCCAGGTTCCCTTTTAAAGGTGGTAGCAGCTAATTTTAACTCTGTAGACCAAAGTGTGAAAAATTTAGTTTCAATGAGGAAATACTTTTAATGGATTGGTGCTTGTTAAATATACTTTTCTATAAATCTATAATCTATTATTACTTAAGGAATCTAGATGTTCCTTATTTTAAAATTCCAATGAGCTAATCCATTTTTCTCTAAATTTAGCAAAAATGAAACAATCTAACATATATTTGCAAATAGCCAAATAATAGATAATGCTGTTTCTATTTTCAATTAAAACACATTAAATTTGAGTGTTACCATTTTGCAACTCCTAAGGAATTAATAAATCTTGGCAGAAAGAGTGAAAACATCTATTATGTACCCTCTTTGTAAAACTGTGAACTTGTCAAATGGGTTTAATTTGAACCACTTTACCAGGTGCCAATTCACAGAATTACAGAGCCCAGAAGGAGGTATCAAGCCACAACAGGGGAGAGTCTCCAGGCTAGATTCAGTTCCTTACCAGATAATTTACAAGAAAAACAAATGGGTAGTAGGGTATCCTGCAGCTCAGTGGAGCCCTAAAAGATACATTATGTTTAGAAAACATCACATGGTACCCCATAAACATGGGCAATTTTTATGTCCTGTATAACAGTTAAAATTAATTTAATTAGAAAATCTAGTATGAAACTGCCAAAATATAAATGAACACATTTGACAATATACATTGTTGGGGTGCTAAGAACTATTCTTAAACACAAAAGGAAGGTAAATTGATACAATTCTGAGAAAATGAATAAAGAAAAGGCTTGCAGTGATTATTGTGATAAGCAAATTTGCAGCCATTTTAGCCGACTGGAGGTGTCTGTGATTTGGAGGGGATATGGAAGGACTTTGAAGATAAATGAAACATCCCATTTGATCACGGGAGTACATGGACATTCTTATTAAGCCACACATGTGTTTGTTTTAGTTGTCTGTGTAAAAATAGACTACGAATATTATTCTGTGGCTTTAAATCAAGTTACTGAAGAACGAATAGAGAATCTCTGTAAAGAGACCATTCTTGATGTCATGGTTATTAACATTACAAATATGACTATTAAAATCACCCAGCTATCCCTTTTTGATACAAGAAAAATGTCTTGCAGAGTTAACTGTTACAAGGAGACAGATTTTATTAGTGAAAAAATGCAAGCAGGAGGTTCCCACCACCATCCTGCTGTCTTTGTTCTTTTTACCATAATAATGAGCTCTTGGGAGACACTTGAAACTTGTAGTAGATTACACTTGAAGGAATATTATTCAAGAAGATATAAGGCAGAAACAATATTTTAGAGGGAGCTCCAGCATGCCTGAGAAGCCTGTAATCATTCTTAGCAGATAACTGATTATTTGGCTGGAATGTTTAAGGAGACACTTTTCTCCAAAGTTGCTCAGTGAATATAGACTTCAAGGATGACAAAGAACAGCAAGTGGTAGAGAAACAGTTGCAAA
The DNA here is from genome assembly GCF_000622305.1 of Nannospalax galili. Lineage (NCBI taxonomy): Eukaryota > Metazoa > Chordata > Mammalia > Rodentia > Spalacidae > Nannospalax > Nannospalax galili. Next base: position 1,309,754 of record NW_008352871.1, on the reverse strand, counting down.
GCTAAAGCTTTTATGATTTCTTTAATATTGCCAGAAAGCACATGAAAGCCTTCCAGAGCTGACTAAATGGCATGAAAAAAAATATTGTTTCCATTGATGTGAATTGTAAGACTTTTAAAAGAGGAAAAAATAAGGGTTGCACAAGGCAGCAAAATAAAATTATTTTCAAAGCAAGTGCTCTGGGACACTATACAGTGTTTCTGATTACAAAGATATGTGGTCACGATTTTAAGGAGTCAGTAGAGTACATATTACTTATGAGAAAATATGGATTATTCTGTTACAAGTAAGTCCCTTAATAAGTGTCAAACTCTCTAGAATTGTCTTCAGGCTAATAAAACACAGTCATTGAAATAATATAAGGTTTGCTTTTTTATTTGGTGAATTTCCCACAGGGAAATTTTAAATCTTACGAATTAATGATGCTATTATTTATTAAACTAACTTCATACTTATTTCATGGAATAGCAAAATTGTACTGAATTTTAAGACAGGAGCATGAGTTTCCACTGGCAAAAGCTGATTCTTTCTACTGCATTCTCGGTGACATCGTTCAACGTATTCAACTGCTTAGAATTTAAGATCACTTTCCTTAAAATAAGAGGAATAAGCTACATATTTAACAAGACTCAAAGTCCTTGGATCCCAAATCCAGAGACCCATACTTATCAGCATTCCCAAGTTAATCAGCAAGGATTGTATTTATTCATTTCCGTCATTGTTTAATTCAACAGAGACTGTTACCTCTCTCTTGACCATCACACCTTGAATCTTCCCCTTCAAAATCCTCATGTTTTCTCTCTCTGTTCTTCTCGAGTACTTGGTATTTATGATCATTCAGTGATTTCCAGTGGCTCAGAAATTAAGATCAGCTTTCTATGTGTGTGCTTGTGTTTGTGCACGTGCAAGCACACATGCTTGTGTGTGCATGTGTGTATGTGTGTGTGTGTGTGTGTGTGTGTGTGTGTGCGTGCGTGTAGACCAGAGGTCTACCTTGAGTGTCTTCCTCTAGATCTCTCCACTTTATGATTTGAAATATGATTGCTTCACTAAAACGGGAACTCACTGTTTTGGCTAGAGTGGATGGTTAGTGAATCCCTAGGACTTGCCTGCCTCTGCCACCACAACTGTGACTTTACGTATGCAAGTCACCATGATCAGGTTTTTACTTGGATGCTGGGGTATAGCAAGGACGTTACCTGCTGAGCCAGCTCCCAAGATCAACATTTTGATGTATTAGCACTCTATTGGAAAGCCTCCCATACGTGCCATTTAGGTTTCATCTCCAATTCTTCTTTCTTGCCCACTTACTAAGAAGTATTGAGTAGTTACTTATGAGATACCAGTATCTATTTGCTAATTTTCATTTTAGCTGTGGCTTTAGCCATGTTTCTTAACCTTTCTGTGCCTCAATTTCCTAATAAGTAAACAATAATCTGACAGTAACGTAGTGGCTTATTGAACTAATTAGTGTAGTAGAGCAATTAATGAGTGATAAGAGCTGTATTTATTACTGATTAAACTTGTTCCTATAATCTTATGTTTTGCTTTCTTTAAAAAAAACTTATTCTTTAGAACTGTCTTTATTTATTTATTTATTTATTATTTATTTTAAATCTGTGCATAAGTGTTTGTCTACATGTATATAAGTGCACCATGTGCATGCAATGCCTCCAGAGGCCAGAGATGGTGACAAATCCATTGGAACTGGAGTTACACAAGGTTGTTAGAAACCATATGGATGCTGAGAACTAAACCCAGGTCCTCTGCAAGAGCATCCAGTGCTCTTAACAACTGAGTCATCTCTCCAGCCCCACATTTTGTTTTGTCTTTTCCTTGCTTTCTTGATTTTTATTTATCAAGTATGTTTAGCCCCTTTCATTAATTTTTCTCAACCAGTTTGGAAGTCATTCACACTATTTCTATTCATTTATTGGCTATCCTTATTTCTGTTCACTTACCTAGTATGTCTTAAAGATGCACCTTTCATTTAAAAAAGCATTAGCTAGACAATATCTCTGACTTCCACCTGCAAAGAGGACTTCCAATGTGTAAACTTGTCATGACCATTTTCTGTTCCTGTTATCCAGTATGCTATTTCTGCTTTGGCTTCCCAGCTTGTACAAGTTGTTGTAATTTGAAGTTATTATTTACATATCTAATATTTCTCTGTGTATAATAAAATTCTCCATGCCTTCTCTGGTCCTTCAGCTTTGTTGTAAGCAAAGATCAAAATCTTAAATTAATATTTTGAGTTTTTGTGCCTTTCATACAATAAATCTTTATCATATTTAGACCCCCTCCCTATCCATATCCCCCTATAGCCCCCACCACCAGATTTCATGCATCCTGTCATTCATATTAAGGCTTATCTGGTCAAGGTTTTGTACCCAGATGTCCCTTGGTGCAAGTTCATTCACCAGAGTTTAGTCAGCCTATCTCCCTTAAAGATCAACTCTCCTTTGACCAGCCGTTATCAATTGCCAATTGCCAACCTTGGCTGTGGTTGAGGCCTGCTGCCTATTTCCCCAGTTCTATACTCACTTTTTGTCTGATTGAATCAGCATGGGCATAGTGCATGCTGTCACCTTTGCTGAAAGATCACATTTTTAAAATGTTTCCTGTCTTCCTTCATTTTTCCTTTCTTCTTTCTTTTTTTCCTTTGTTCTTTTTTTATTTTCTTTTGTGGTGCTAGAGATTTAAACACAATGCCTCACTCATATGAGGTAGGCATTCTACCGTTGAACTCCATCTCCAGACATAAAATAACTCCTTTTTTCCCCTACTGAGACAAAGCAGGGTCTCACTGTGCCACCCAGGTCACCATCCTCTTTCCTTAGGCTCCTGAGTCCTGGTGTTACAGTCTTGTGCCATCACAACTGGTTGAGATCACCTTTTATCACAGTTCTTTCTGGGCTTTTTGCCTACAGAAAGTATTTATTTTAACCTTACAGTTTTATAATCATTTCTAAGATACGGAATGATGGAATAGTTTGCTTGCAAGTATGGTAAAATATTATTCTTATTTCTGGTTTACTTTGTTGCTAATCAGAGAAATACTGAACTGATTCAATTTGTCACCCCTTGTGGATGATCTTCCTTTTGGGGGGAATGAATGTATTTTGTGACCTTATTTCAGTTTTTGCTATGGGAACCAGTATTCTGCTTGTTTGATGTATATCTTTCTTTACTTCCTCTAGATTTCAATGAGTCTTAATAAATCCTAATAAAACTCCTAATAAAAGTGTAGGAGTTTACACTTACTAAACTTTGGAAAATTCTGACCATTATTCCTTTTAAAGTCGTCTATCAGGTATCACCATCATCCTTGCAATACATTCAGTGATGATGTGTGTTACAATATCATTCAGTCCTAAATGCCTCTTCATTACTGTTGTATCTCCTTTGGTTTTTATGAACTGAGGTACCGCTATGCCTGGCTGTTTTCAAACCTTTTGAGTACTTTGGAATCTCCATGTTTTAGCCTCTTGAGTAGATGGGATTGTAGTTGTGAGACACCATGCCCATCTAAGGTATTTTTTTGTGAGTGGGTGGGCTTCCAGGGGTATCAGGAATCTAATTCATGGCCTCACACACACTAGGCAAACATTCTACCACTGACAGACACCCATGCCTCATGTTCACATATGTTTCTATTTTGAAGTTTTCTGTAAACAAAATAAATCACTTTTTAAATATGTTGATTTTTAAATTTTACTTGTTTTTGTTAAGGAATAATAACAAATAGGTGGGCATATGGGGTATAGGATTGTAATTGAAGCACTGTGAAGGCAAGGCAGGAAGATCAAGAGCATCCAAGTCAGTCTGGGTTATGCAGTAAGACTTTCTAAAATACTCAAGGGCTGAGGATGTAGCTCAGTGGCACAGTGTTTGCCCAGCATGTGCAAGGCTCTTGCTTCCATTCCTGGCACCTCAAGTAAATGAAAAGTGGGAAATAAAAATTATGGGTATTTATGGTATACAGTGCAATGCTTTGATATTTTTATACATTACAAAATAATTAAACAAAACTATTAACATACCTGCCACTTCACAAACCTACAAGTTTGTTGTTGTGTGAACATTTAAAATCCTTTTTAACAATTTTCAGCTATACAAACAATTAATTTAATTAGCATCACCACACTGAGTAATACACTGCCTGGCCAGAGCTTTCAACTTCAGTTTATATTTTCAGCTATCTCTAGTGTGTTCTCCCGTTTGTTCATAAGGCTTGTACTTTATTTTTTAAAACATTTTATTATTTTTATTTTATGTGTATGAGTGTATTTCCTGCATGTATATGAGTGCACCTGTGCTGTGCAATGCCACGGAGGTCAGAAGGGGGCTTCAGTCGAACCTGGGAATCAAACCTGGGTCCTCTGCAAGAGCAGTCAGTGCTCTTAAACCTTGAGCCATGTCTTCAGCCCCAAGGTATGTGACATGTATAAAAGCCTGACTTGGTTGTATTGTAGACTGAACTAATTAATATTTTTTACCAGTTTATCTCTTTGACTTTATTCTTTAGCTTTCGTATATCTGTATAGTCACTGTGACTCTGGCAATTTCTCTTCCTTTAATTTCAACAACTAAAACAGACAATATTATAGTCTCCTCCAGAATGTCCCAGTGACATCAGATGAGCTCCTTGCATTTCATTTTATTCATTTATTTTATATTCTTTATGGTAAATTCTTTCCAATGTTTATCGCTGTGCCTTTAATTAGAGTGTTTCCTATAAGCTTTAATCTTTTTATAAAATTTCAGTGGTTTTATGTTGATTTCTTAGCTTGTTTTTCCTATCCTAGATATTGAAAATTTGTATTCCCCATTGAACTCTCACACCTTGGGACTGGGTGCCACTGCATTCTATGCACCAGATATTTGGTAAATGTTTCTTAGTGAAAAAAATGTATGGCTATTCATTTATTTCTTAAATACATAATTAAACTAGATGAAACAAATTCAGAAGTGCGTTTTGTTCTTAAAGGCATTTCATGTTTTGCAGTCCTCAGGCTCTGCTCAGTCTGCTGCCTTCTCCCTCTCAGCAATTTAAAATCTCTTAAGGCTTTTCTTCAAAGATATCTTCCTCCTAAGGACTTTGTTAAACTTAAATATGGATGCTTTGCAAATAAATTAAAGAATCTTCTTAATATTGACTTCTTGACATGCTCAGATTAAAAATGTATTTATTTATTCATTATTTATTTATTATTTTTTATTTATATGAGTTTTATGCCTGCATGTATATAAGTGCACCCATGTAGTGCAGTGCCTGTGGGGGACAGAAAAGGGTGTTGGATCCCCTGGAACTTGAGTTAAGGATGGTTGTTAGCTGCCATTGGGTGCTGGGATTTGAGCCCAGGTCTTCTGCAAGAGTATCCTGTTCTCTAACTGCTGAGCCACCTGTCCAGTCCACATGCTCTGATTTAAACACCATTGTTTTTTACTTTCTGGAACTTTTGAGATAAGTTAGTCATAAGGCCCTTTCTCTGACACTGTCTTTTTTTTTTTTTGACAGGCTCTCTCTGTAGCCCCAGCTGGCCTGGATTTGCTATGGAGACCAGGCTGGCCTCGTACTCACAGCGGTCCACCTGCCTCTTCCTTCCAAGTGCTGGGTTTAAAGGCATGTGCCACCATGTCCTGCAAAGGAAGCTGAAGAGATGGCCCTCAGTTGTGGGTGCCGGGAACTGAATTCATATTTTGGTTGTTAATCTGAGCCATTAATGGCCGAGCTATTCTTCCAGCCCTAAAACTTTGAGGCAGGAGTTCCACTTGTTGTCTCAGGAGAAAGTCAGACAGCATATATGGGTTTTGCACTCACAATTTAAAAAGTAACAAAGAATTTCTTATCAATATTTGGAACTGGATATATTAGAAATATTAATATTTATTATCTTGTGTGTGTGAAAAATCAAATAAACCTGTGATGATAGTCTGTATCTTGTCTTTTGATCATTGCTTAAAATCTAACTGAAGCTGCCTTGTAGTGAATGTGTTTATGGTCCATCAAATTCACCGAAGTTCTTTGTGACTGAGACTATCAGTTTTGCTTAGTTATATTTTTGTGTACATCCTATAAATATCCAAAGTTTGATGATGTGGCTGAGAAACATTTTTTAAAGTTCAGAGTTTCTAATAGTTACTGGCTTAGGCCACAGGATGAAATTTTTTAATGCACTGCCATGCACTTGAAATTGTCAGTTTTCTAGCAGTGCAAGAACATTGCTAACTTTTGCTTGCCATAATTTTATATCCCATGAAAACGCATAGTTATAGAAACACATGATGTAATACAATAATTAATAATTACATCTAAGCACAATAAAATTGGCCTAAATATGCCTTGGATATTGTAGATATATTTGTTAATTCAGAAACTACCTGAAGACCACAACCTGATATGAAGAATTCCTATGAAGAGAGGAGGAAGTGAATGAAAACTGTGTGTCTATCAGAGGATTAGATTATTGCACAGTCTATTAACAACAGAGAACAATGAAACAAAAATGTTGCTACAGTATTCATCCCATCATGGCCTTGGTCCAACTAGGCAGTAGACAACATTTAGATTCAGAACAAGCAGCCAATTCCCAGTCTCATTTAAGAGAAAAGAACACAATTAGTTTTAAGGTAAATTTAGACTTATTAGTATTTATATTCTTAGCATTTGCCATTTAATTAAAAGTAAAGTTATAGAAATTAATGTTAGGCTATTAGAAAATGATATTCATTATTTGTCTTAGTTCTTATTTCCTAGTGAGATTTACTTTCTTATTTGCACGAACCCAGAGTGTTTACAAAGGCTGGGTGACTGAACTGTTGCTAAGACTCAGATCTGTGGGAGAACTGTAAATGGATATGTGAGCCATCAAGAAAAATAATAGGTGAACTCTTACAACCTTGGTCTCAGTACCTCTATAGTTTCATTTCCCAATTAGCTGGAGATGGTGCCTGGTCCTCAGGAAAGTACCATGGGGAGCCTTTCATCTACCACACAAACTTGATACTGGCTGAGATTACGGACAGCAGTGAAAGACTGCAATCAATATGCAGGCAGAACACATTTAAAAATATGATCTCAGTTGACACAACTACTCTCTAGAGAGCTTTATAAAAGAAAGAACAAAGCAAGCAGTTCTTATCATTCAAAAACATAGTTCTCTTTACGTAGGCTGACCTCGTCTATGCACATTTTTGCTTTTAACGCTTCTCACAGGATGATCATCCCAAAGTGACAGAAAGACAGTGAGGTTTGTTCCTGGTCAGTGCACGATCACAGTCTATGAGGTTCTCCTGCAGATGCTATTTTGCCATGCAACTCTTTCTTTGCTGCAGTCAGGTGTTAGATATATGGGAGCAATAAGTGTGAGAATAATGTTAACACTTCTCTGAAATAGATGTCAAAGAATTCTGTGAAATGTTTCCACACAGCAGTTCACAGATATCCTGGCATAACAGTTCTCTTAAAATACAGATTCCTTGTTCTTTGGCTGTGTCTATTTTATTTTTCTTATTGAATAAGAAAAAGACAATAAAATTACATTTTTGAGGATCTTCATCTGGCTAGGAAGTAAAAAGTCATATATTCTTTGTATTCATCAACCTTTGAACTGAGAGTATCTTGAACTGAGAGTCCTTCATTAATTCATCTATCATCTTTCATCTTCACTTCTGTTTCAAAGAGTCCTGGTTCCCAGCATTGATTTTTATAAAGAAAGATAACACATAATGAGTGCACTTTACATGTATGAATATTCTCTGCAAGAAGAAGAGCATTTTTTTTAAGACAATGTCTCCAATCTGTAGCTCAGGTTGGCTAGAAACTTAGAAACTCACTCTTTAGCCCAGGCTAAGTTCCAACTTTGAACAATACTTTAAAATGTTCCATGTTCTGTTTGTAGCAAATTTTGTCAGAAATAAAACTGCATATGACAAATTTTCCTAACATTTTAAGTGTTCTGGTAACGAAGGAAGAAATCCCTCTGGTTTGGCTTGCATGCTCATCACCATTTGCTTTTCAATAGTTTGAGTAAGGTGTCCTGTCCACTTTACTTCTGTATTCACCATCCATATCAGGCCCTTTTAAATGTTTGTGCAGGAAATCTGACCTGGTGGAGAGGTGACACTTACATAGATTAAGAGTTCACTGATGTGTGCTGATCTTCAGGGTCTGACATCAACTTCACATGTAAGTATGAATTTGAAAGAAAATAATCAGTCTCAGTTCCACATAAATGATTCTTTAATCATGTTTCAAATAAAATTTACCGTATATCAGGAAGGGGTGAGGGCAAAATGATTGCAGTAAAGTAGTGCTAAATCTCTATCTAGGTTGAGGTTCATAAAATCACTCAGACCTGAGCATCAGAGGCAGGGTTCTGGAGTTATACCTGGCAGTGGTGTGTAGAGTATGTTGACAAGCTCAGATCTCATCAGAGTTCACAAGGGATTTGTAGTGGCTCCTAGAAATATCAGTGAGTGGTATTTCACGGGGAGGGGAAAAGGTATACTAAGAAAAGTAAGTTCTATGGCTGAAGGACATCACAGATCACCTGAAACACAATTTCAGTTGGATGTGTTCACTCTCTATTGTTGCCCCAGGCACTGCAGCATTTAGAACAAGGCAGTATCCCTGATGATTTCATGATTCTTTCATGATTTAATAATGCACAATCATAATTAGAGAAATGGAAAAGATGTTCTGGACAACTAATATTATTAAAAACATTTGTTTTGTTAATTGTGTCTCACAAGAGGCAGTACAGCACAGCGTTTAACAGGAAGAAATTTGGAATTAGAGGTCCAGGGGCCAATTATCACTGGTTAGTCATGCTAATGTAAGTTTTCCATGCCTTAGTTTCCTATCTATACAAATTGAATACTAACACCTATTTCATAAAGTTAGTGTGAGAATGAATAAGTTTTTATTTGAAGCAACTTATAAGTAAGGTGTACTAGTGTAACCCCTGAACTGGAATCTGAGGCTTGAGGATTGAACTGTATCAGAGGTCGGTCTGTATTACATAGAGAGTACTGGGACAGCTAGCGCAACACAGCTAAGCTTTGTCTCAACATATTAAAACAACAACAGCAACAACAAAAAAGTATAACTGTGCACAGACTATGTATATATTAGTTAAATAAAACAAATGAATGCTTATAATTATTTATGGAGATATAAAAATTTACATTTATTTTTATAATTGCTTTATTTTATATAGATGAGTTAAACACAAATTATTTTTCTTCATTGCAGTAAAAAAGAGATATTATAATAGTAAATGAAATGAATTAAGATAATAAATTAATATTCATATTTCTACATAAATCAAAAGCTCAGTAGTGTATTTACTAAACAAATAAGAATGAGGAAACATAAATATTTAGTGAAAAATGATAAATTACAAATTTAAAAGTATAACTGAATTCATGGAACATTTGAAATACAGTGCAATACTAATTTCATGTCCCTTCATAGTAGCGTGTGGTTTGTTGAAAGAGTAGAAGCAGAACTATAAGTGATTCTTTGTGTGTAATTTGCTAACAGTATAGTTGTACAAGCTGGAAAATGAGAGGTCAATGGTAGAATTTCTAGGAAATAAGGGCTCATAAGATAAATGAAAAAGTGTCAAATGTTTAGGGGTATCTTAAGTAGGATGAACTATAATTAGAGACTGGAATTCTGTTGTCCTCAAAGACATCTGAGCAAAAGGCTTCATTAGCTAATATTGTAGAGAGTTCCAATTTTGTACAGAGTGTTAGAATATACAATTTAAAAATGTTTTAAAATTATTTACTCTGTGGATGGATATGACAATCATATTTGGAATGCATATGGGAAAGTTTTGGTGTTGATATTTGTTCATTGTTATAGTATTTAGTTGAAAAGACTGAATATATCTGAACTATAAAATGTGATAATCTGATAAATGTCTACCCTAAATACCAGAATCAAATTAATTAATACAACCACCCTGTTTATGCTGCATATGAGTTTCCTGGAGCTTATCCATCCTATAACTAAAGTATGTTACCTTTGACCTAATTACCCATTACCCTCCATGCCAGCCCCTGTCACTCTGTTCTACTTTGTATTTCTAAGACAGAGGACATTTAAATTCTTCCCAAGCCAGGATCCCAAGAAGTACATAACAATGAAAATGAAAGTACAGTAAATGCTGGAGAATGATCACATGGTGCCTAAAAACAATCTCCTATATACACAAACACATGCATATTCACAGCACACACATACATATAAATGTGAGTGTAGATATATAGAATGAATTGTATATACCTATTGCATTACTAATAAATGCAGTTTGTATGTTAGGAAAAGGATATGTAAGTGATTAGAATATACATATTTTTGTTATACTCCTGTTTTATAAAGGAAAAATTGAATTCTCACATGCTTTACTGCATTATCCAGTAAAAAGGAATACAAGTAATTTGTCAATCACCTTTAATAAAGAATGTATCTTAAATTTTAAAAAAAAGATCATAAGGTACATTTTATTTGTACTGTTTCAAGGAGGCTTGGAATGTAAAGGTGGATGTGAAAAGAGCTAACTGTCATAAAAGGAGAAGGGAAAAGGTGTGCCAAAGGCAGAAAGCCTCATCTTTGCATGGTCCTCCAGACTGCATTACTGCATGCTCTTTCTCTAAGTACTGATCTCAGGGTGCCGTGAGGAGACATGGAGAAAACTTTCAGAGTTCAGTGTCTGGCAGGTAGACCATATTCAATGTCTGTTACTCTTTCATTACTGGCCCATGACATGGGTTAGCCTGCAATTTCTGTAAGTGATGAGATTCAAGAAAGACTATGTATCTCTGCCATTCTAACACATACTTTGCTGCCTTTCACAGCACACATCACAAAAATATAACAAAGACAAAGGAAAAACCTTTATTATAATTAGCTGTGTTAATGAATTTTGTATATTAAAATATCAATTCTAGATGCAAATGGAAGCTATTAAAGAACTGAAGGAATACTGAGCTGTGAACTATGCTTGGATATGATAGGACTGCTCAGTATATGTAGGTGGTACCATCTAGTGGCTACAGCAAACACTGTCCTTTAAGAGATTAAAAATACAATGGACATTGTTGTCAATGTATACATTTTGAGATCCTCAAACTTTTACATTTTATATATTTATGACTAACAGCTGGAGAATTGCATATAGAGAGCAATGGAATGATCCAATTTTTACTAGTGTCAGTAGATTTTTACTAGTTATCACATTTTCTGTATTTAACAACTGAACAGCTCATTGAGAAATAGGGAATATTCTAAACTAGGTTTGAAAAATGTATGTGAAAATGTCTTTTCAAATAAAAATAATAATTCACCCTTGTAAAATGTAATATACATTTATAAATCATTTTCTTCAAATACCATCACATTTAATCCAATCAGTAACCCAAGGTAGTACACAGATCTGAAATTGGTATCCTACAGAAGGGAGCCTATAACTACTTAAATGAAATTCAAGATCAACCATTTAATACATAATTAGATCTCAATCCATATGCCTGTGTCTCTACCTCACAATCCTGCCCCCTCACTGGCATGTTCCATTTCTTCTTACATGAATATATTATATTGAATTTCTAGTCATCTGAGTGTGGATTCTTTGAGCTAGAAATAATATTTATAAATATATATATATCTTAAAGAAAATAATGCATTTGCATTCTTTTATAACTTTGTAATTGTACATACTTTAATAGTAAAGAACATAAGAAAATAACATGTGATCTGAGTATATTTTTTAAAGGCTTTTTTGAGACAGGTCCCACATAATCCAGGTTGACCTTGAACTTACTGTATAGCCCAAGATGGCCATGTGCTCCTGACCTTCCTGCTTTGGCCTCTTAAATGAAGGAATTAGAGGCATGTGTCATTCCTCCTGCAATAATATTTGATCTGGGATACTCAATTCTGAACTCTTTTGTCAACTATCACAATACAGAAGTATACACTAAAAAAAGTAATGATAGCAAATATATGGATGTTAGCAATTCTTTATGAACATAATTTCTTTAAGAGTATTATTCATAATAATTCCCAAAACTAAATTCTAGAACTTAAAGATCTATTGATATAAATAATTATCTGAACAAATCACATAAATGTAATCATTGGATTTCAGTTAAAAACTAATTTATTTCAGCAACAGAATTTTCTGAGAGGGTTGATGGTAACTACAAACTGTACTCTTTTAGCCTGGACTAAAGTTTTACTGAACAAATTAAAAGTTATGTCAAAGCAGGTGGACTGTTTGGGACTATTGAACATTAAACAAGTACCACCTTTCCTCTGCATAAAGTAGGACACAGAACAATGCAGAATAATAATTTTCTATGGGAGTTGCAGGCTTTTATGAAATGTGTCCAAAATTCACTTGTTTTATGATCTAGTGAAAAATTAAACATCATTAACAAAATTAACATTAAATTAAGATCAAAGGACTAATCTCAAACAGAAAATCCACAGTGTCAAAGTTAAGCTAAGCTCAACATAATTTTGGACAGAAATTCATGGGAGGAAGGTGATTTTTGATTGAGAAGACATCAGAATCCTTGTTAATTTTAAAGGATGCTCCAAAGTATAGAATTTATTTTCAAAATAACTGCACAAGATTTTAACAATGTCAATTTCTTTGTGGGAAGTGTTTAAAATCAAAGTCTCATAGCCTGCTGATATTTTGGTAGCATGTACTATTAGTTTCTCTCTCTTTATATATACTTATATAATAAAAATAGTAGAAAATCAGCAAGATGATTGTCAGTGATATGCTCATGAAAGTATAACAGAGTTGGCACAGTGTATAATTAAATGTGGAAAATTAATACTAATTATTGATGTTTTTCTGTATTATCAAAACCATCATGCATTAACCATTTTCTAAATAAAATATTTTCAAAATAGCTTTCATTCCCCAAGTTTAACTTTTAGTCAAGTTACTTTAGTACTGATAGTTTACTTTAGAAACCCATGGCTCATGCTAACGAGATATTGATAGCAATTATCTGAAGTTTCTAGCCCTTCACACAATGAAGTGTTTAGCTGCAGATTAATAATTTCCTTTAAATTTAAGTATTCTAAAATACATTAAATAAAACTCAAAAAAGATAGAATTACAGTAGATTGTTTAGATTAGCAAAACAAGATTATATTTGACTTGTAATACAATTCCATAACATTAAAAGCCCTACCATAAAGTATACCCAGTTACTACTAAGGTTTAAACAAGTAAAATGTATAAAAGTAGAAAGAAGTATGAAAAACATTTACATAAAATATTATCACTATTAATGCTTCTTAAAACATGTTAGATCTTTCTATGAAGTGAGTAAGTAATGTGCAAACTTCAGGAAAGGTCACAGCTATGCTAATTCATGCAGGATTTATGTTTTCAAAGTGATGTATTAGAAGGCTTTAAAAGGAAGCATTGATTAAAATAAGTGTAATTTCTTCCAAGTCGGTTAGAACAATTAAAGTTCTATATTTAATTACTTATTCAACTTTTCCATAACATTCTCTAGAGAACTGATCATTAAGGCAGTTTACTTTTAATTTTAGTATACCATCTCTAGAAAAATAATGTGTATTGGGGATGTTTTCAAATATAGAATCAGATCAGGGGCAATGGTTTCGTGCAAGTTTGAGATCTTAAAACTAGGACAATTAGAAATTTACATAAAAAAATTTAAATTACAGAGTTGCAGAAATTATTCATTAAGCATCCATCCATTGTCTATAATTAAACAGCCCTATGGATTTCACAGCACATTGTTTTTTGTAATAGGATTTTTTTGGTCTTAACTTATATTCTTGTGAGGAAAGAGGCTGCTCCAAATAATTAGTACAAATGTTTCTACTCTCGTACTTGATGCTAAAATGCTGCCGTTGCATAACACAACAGGTCAATCATCTGGTGGGCATCATGTCTTTTTGCAAAATTCCCACACTCAGATGGCTGTCACTGGGGGTGCCAAGGACGCGCTATGCAAAGCACCCCCCCCAGCCCAAACACTTTGTAAACTTGAGTCTTTGAGCACAATGGTAAAGTTCAGTTCTGGAAAAAGATAGTGTACTGAATACACAATAAGGAGCTTTGTCTGTTTGGGCTTCTGTTGCGGGAGAGGGCTACTTAATCTCCACATTTGCCCTGGGGATTCTAACTGTTTTAATGTGTCCTTTTTGAGAGTCTGTGAACTGTAGAATATATGCTGGTAACAACTTTCTTTGGGGCTTTCCTCCGAAAAGCCCAAAGCTGCCAACACAAGAAAGCTGACACAGTGGTGCTAACAAACACAAAGGGGACCTTGAGCTGTTTGTGCAAACTGCCTGGCTAAAGTTTCATGTCATGCCTTGATGAAGGATCTAATTCTTTGGCTCATTTCTGAGGAATCTAGCTTTTGTGACAGTTTGGGAAGGATAGTTCCTTCATCAAATTGAGAAAGAATGGGAAAATTTGATATAACATCAAGAAAATTTGTGATGCCTAAAATAAAAAAGGGATCATATTATATAATTCCGTGAAAAACAAGAACATTTACTATTGCCTATGTTGACCAGCTCAGTTAGAACTATCTGTGTTTATTAATATTCCTTTTTATAATGGGATGTTGTTAATAAAATAATATTTTTTTCTGTTATTCAATATTACAAGTATATGGACTAAAATATATAGAATGTTAACTTGAATAGTTTCATAATCCAATGGTCTTTAAGTAATTCTATTTGAAACATCATTTAAACTTTTGGAAAATTGCTTATCTCATTCAACTGACTACATTTCAGATACTGGAAAGATATTCTTCAGATAGGAGATATAATTATTCTTACTATTTAAACAGCATTTTTGATTCCATCTTAGCTAAATGCCATGAGCAGATCTATCATTACCTTACATTACCAATAGATGTTCATCAGAGGTCATACAAACCCCAGTAGTACAAGATAGAAACCTTGAATGAAGAAGTGAGAAATTATTTTTCTAAACCTGACACTTTATAAACCTCATTCTGTTAAACATGAGGTCAACATATGATGAAAATAAGTGAAAGTTAATCTCCTTAAAATTAAGAAGATAACTATAAGATTTTGGATATATGTAGTGAAAGAGAAAAATCCAAATGTATCTTTATCTTTACTGCATAAAGATAAAGGAGTTCTGAGCTTCACAGTGTGACTAAGTTCAAAGCCCAGCTCACTCAGGGTGAAAATTCCAGAGTTGTATTCTTCATGGGGCAGCAAACATGTCACTAAGATTCCCTCAGCGCTCTCTCAACAAATTCTCATGTCCATGTCTCTTGGCTCATCACACACCCAACATTTATGGTAGGGGAAAGGCAGTATGCACTTAATGGGGATATCTCCTTTATCTGACCTATATTTAATAATAATATATCTTGGGGAAAATTGCTTAATAAATAGCATTAGAGATAATCGACGCTATCTCTAATGCTATATATTAAGTACTTTCCCCCAAGATATATTATTATTAAGCTGTGGCGTAGTATTATTTATCCCAGGGATTTGTATTTCAGAATCTATATTCTTACATTCTCAAGATAGTGTTGAATACACAAGAATAATCTTTAAAGGTCAGCTACTGTAATTTTAGGTAGAGAGATCTAAGCAACCTGCAGTCCTGCTGGGAGTAGATAGGAACTAGACTTATTCATTAATTTATTTTTCTCATAACAGAAAAAGCCAATACTGAGCATTGTAAATCCTGTAAATTACCTTAAATTTAATATAAAATCACATTCCTAATATCACAAGTCCATATATATAGCAAATAATATCACCTGACAATATTTCAAATCTCGACTTAGAAATATTATACTAAGCTATAAATTAAGTGTGTGGAACCATTACTTATTCTTTTAGCTATGATTCTCTTGTGCATATAAACACTAGTAATAAAAAAGAACTAAAAAATCAGCATCTTATTAATTGTGTACTTAAATAAAGTAGATATTTCAAATCATTGATATATTTTAAGATGATCAGAACTAAAGAAAAGTTTTTTCTACTTCTTGATTCTGAATATTTCTGTTGAAGGTGTTTAAAGCCAAATTAACACAGCCTGATATTTTAATCTACAAAAATTCAGAAACACTTATGTACAAAACTGGAACTTAATGAATCATAGCAATTTAATTTATATTGTTTGGGCATAGTTCAAATTTACTTTTCATGGAGCCAGAGAGATGGCTTAGCTATAAGAGCACTGGCTGTTCTTAGAGAAGACCCGGGGTCGAATCCCAGCACGTACATGGCAGCTAACAACCATCTGTAACTCCAGTTCCAGAAGATCCGTTGTCCTCTTCTGTCCTGTGTGGGCATTGCACTATACCTTTGTACTTGCATACATGGACACAATATATGCATACACATAAAGCAAAAAAAATTCTTTTAGTTTACTTTTCATAAGGTTTCATGAAAGAGACATGATCTAAGATTCAGTTGAAAGAACTGATAGGCAAGGTTTGAAAGTTTGAAAAAAAGTTTTTCAAAGTACAGAGTAAAGGGAAGGGGAAGAATTGCCCTGATGTGCTAAAGAAACCTTGAAGCAGAACTTAATCTCCAGACAGAGCATGATGGGAATTCTGTTTCTGTGGTTAGAAAGTAGCAAAACACTACAACTCCTACCAAATGAAAAGAGATAAGTAAAACTGTGCTTAGCCACACGCTAAAGAAGCACCTTTGGGGAGAAATTCAAATCACATGTAATTTAGCCTCTGAAGCACTTGAGTACCATAAATTCCAGCTAATCCGTAGGAAGTAAATGTAGTATAACTTCATGACAAAGTCTAGCCTATAATTTCAGAACTTAATAAAAGGGCAAATATCATAGTTCTAGATTATCGACACAGTCTTGGTATAAACAGCCAATAAGAGCATTGTATTGGTCAGTCATGTGCTATGTGTTGGGAATACAAAGATTAATAGAACACCTTTGTAGCCCTCATGTATTTCACAATTAGGAAATGAACAGATGGATTTGTTTTTGTGCAAACTGTTATGTGCAATTTTATCCAGGTATAAAAGACAATGATTTTACATACAAAGAAATCCTTTACAATCTTCTCAGTGACCACTAATTAAAGTCAATGATGCTAATGTGTGCAATGAGATTGCGTGGTGGCTTTGTGAAAGTTCTGTAGGATAAACTTTTAATTCAATTCAAACAAAATCATCGGCATTTTCCTTCAATGAATGTGAGTATGAAAACTAAATCCCTCACAACATTTCCTTTGGAAGCACCAAAATACAGTATTTCCTTTTGATTCTAAGAATGAAACTTCGTGGCACGATTTGCTGTGTTTTTAAAACACTGTTTACGAACAATGTGGTACTGAGATTCCTCAAAAGCAAATTCTGTCTCTTAGTCTAACTAAATTTTTCATTGTAAGTTATAATCTATAAAAGCTTGACAAATCTACACGGGGTACAGGGCTCTATCTGGAGGAATACTTGTTCAGAAAGATTAGCCAGTGAGACTGTGATTGATGGAAGTGATTGTTTCTCACACAGCTTTGGCTGCAGATTGTAGAGTTTCCACGAGAGGGCGATCATTTAGACAGAGACTGATCATACACACTACTGAAAAACAAGGTATAGAATACTCATGTCTAAGAATCAGGCATTTCCTCTCCTCTTTCTAATGTACACTTTTCGGGGAAAGAAGTAGAACCTGATTTTCTACTCATATTCATGGATATGTGTGTATAAATACGCATACATGTACACATATTCCACAGACTGAATTACCATGATTGTAATGAATAGTGAAAGGGAACCTTCATGAGTTTTTTTCATGTATCTTTCATGAGGACATTTTGAAAACGAGTGCCTTAATATTTCCTGTTGATTTTCAAGAATTTTAAAATCCTGATCATTCAAAGGAAACATGAAACATTTTGATGTGTACCTTTAAGAATTTCTACAGTTACTAGTTAACAGTATTAGAAATTTTTAAATGGGGTATAATTCTCATTGATTAGTGTAACAATGGAGGAGTTGATGCACATTAAAACACAGAGGGAATTCCAGACATTTACCTATATTAGGACACAGATATACAATTAATTTTTAAAAGGGAAAATAAATTATATTTTTTAAAAGTATTAAAAGAATTTTCCTCACTTTGAGGCTAAAGCTAAAGTACATTGATCTAATGTAAATAATATTTTAAGACTATGTGTGTTCATTATTTCAAAACTATTAAAATTTCTTAGTGACATCAAGGTAGGTTTTCAGTTTTATGTATGCTGTTATTAAAACAGTAACTCTAATCTCTTCTCTGAAATGACTTCAATGTTCTCCCCTCCCTCCCTCTTTCCATCCATCGTTCCCTCTCCTCCACTCAGAGTTTTGATCCTCCTTTCTTCCTTTTTCCTGTTGCCTCTCCCATTCTTCCCTTTCTTGTTTCTCTTCTGTCATTATACAGTGGAAATGGGTCCTTAGCAAGCTGGTGATCTTTCAGATTTAAAGGATTAATGATAAAAACATAAATTCAGAGAACACCTGAGGAAAAACTCTGATTTTTGTTGGAGGGGAGAAAGAAATAAGGAGAGTTTGAGTAAGCTGATTTTAATCCACCCCAGACAGCACTGATAACTGTTTATGAAGTGTTGATGTACTGCCTAAACAGATCTTTCTAAAGGCTTGTTAAGTAAGTGGACATTTTGTGATTTTCTGGTGTCAAGGGTATCCTCATTTACATATGTTTAAAACTTACTTTGATTGTTGCTGGGAGTTCAACAATTTTGGAAAGGAAAAAGGTTCTTTCTGTCGCCTTCTGTCATGCTGAACAAAGGCATCGCAACGCTCAGCTTGAGGAGAGCTCCTGATTGTTCTGTTCGATTTCACACTAAATTTGGTCTGTTTCTCATGGGACTAAGCTTTCATTCTGCTGGTTATTTGATATGGGAAAGTCTTCTGTTACTAGAATATCTACTGTATGATTCATGTAAAATAGAATGACTGTTAAATTGATTTAGAATTATTTATTACAAATATCCACTATCTTGTTAAATTGGATAAAATTGATTTTACTCACAAAAATGATGTAGTTGACACTACTGTCTTAAAAGTACTTTGGATAGGAGCTGTGGTTAGAGGAAAGATTGGAATGTAGGATGACTTCAAGCTTGTTTTAATAATCATGCAGAAGTTAAATTTCAGTCTGTTGAGTTTACATTTTTCAAAATATACACACTCTTACCAATGCTGCAAAAATATGCAAGTTTAAATTGTATATGCTGGATTGTAAGATTTAATTACTTTTTAAATAAACAGAGTAAGCACTTCTGCAAAGAGGGTGGAAAGAAAGGTAGGGACATGCTTTTAACTCCAGTGAGCTTGATTTATTTAAAAGCAGAAGAGTTTTCTTTTGTCACGAGCAGAACATTAAATCCTCTTAGTGATGTTACTGATATTTAATGGTTATAAATTTAATCATCATTCATTTGTGGAAACATTTATCAGGTTTATCATTAATAATAACCAATCCTAACAGAAACTAATTGTTTAGGAAGCTGAAATTTTGATTCCCCCACGATAATTGGTATGTTCACATGTGTGATTTGCAGTGATATAGTGTACTCACTTTAAAACTTAAGTGGAGCATGGTGTGGTGGCTCACAGCTATCAGCCTAACACTAAAGTGGTAGAGGCAAATGGCTGCATGTCTGAGGCTAACCTCAGTCAACATAATAAGTTCCAGGCCAGTGAAGGTTACAAGTGACCCTGTCTTAAACAAACAAACAAAAAAACAAAACAAAACAAAACACACTCAAAAACATGTAAATAGAACAAAGTGACAAGTCACTTTGACAAGACTGGGGGAAAGTACAGGGAAAATACATATACTTGGATATGAATTATAACATGATGCATTTCTTTTTCAAAAAGAACTTCTTTTTCATTTTTAGCTGTTTATTTTATGTTTAATACACTTAGCTCTTTCTCATAATTTCCAGTTAGTAAAAAAAGAACAAATATCCTTGTTGTTCTGGTTTGAATGAGAAATGTCTCTCTAGGCTTGCATGTTTGAATATTTTATCCCCAGTTGGTGGCACTGTTGAGAGGTGAGGAATCTTTAGGACGGTTAGCCTTGCTGGAGGGAGTGTGTCACTGGGGCCAGCCTTTGGGAATATACTTGTCCCACTTCCAGTTTGCTCTCTCTGTTTTGTGTTTGGGGTTGAAGAGGTGAGCTCCCAACCTTCCACTTCTGTTGCCCTGCTTGCTGCTTTCTGCTTGTCTCCTCTGGAACTGTAAGTCAAAATAAACTTTTTTCTCACTTTAGTCATGGTGCTTTATCTCAGCAGCAGATAAATAACTATTATACTGATGAAGAAAAACTATGCCTCATCCAAACCTACTTTTAAAAATGTTCATATATGTGTCATTTAAATCATGTACCTAGCGTTATTCATAGAAATTTTTAATCAATAAGGAAAATTATAAAACCAAATTTGTCATTCAGCATTCCTAAACTCCTTGGCAGGCATGATTTCATACACGTTTGAACCTAGCACTCGGAGGCTGAGGTAGGTTGTCTGTGAATTCTAGGATAGCCTGGATTGTATAGCTAAGTTCTGTTGAAAGAAAGAAAGGAAGAAAGAAAGAAAGAAAGAAAGAAAGAAAGAAAGAAAGAAAGAAAGAAAGAAAGGGAGTTCCTGCATGATGACTTAAGCAGTCAAGGCACTTCCTGCATAAATCTGACAACCTGAGTTTCATCCATGAATCTCATGGTGGAAGGAAAGAGCCGATTCCACAAATGTGCTGTGGTACATATTTGTACTCCCCATCACACACACATACACACACACAGACACACAGTCACAGACAGACAGACAGACACACCCCTATGTACAGTACTGATAAAAAAAATTTTAAAAAAGAAGAGCTGCTGTTCTAGGATTAAATGAACAGCTAATTACCTTGGTTTTTCTTTTTTTTTTTTCTCACTTTTTTTAAAAGTAGACTCTCATAATGTTGCCTAGGCTGGCCTAATCATCCCGACTCAAGTGATTTTGCTCCAGTTACCTAAGTAGTTGGGATTATACACACATGGCCACTGTGCCTGGCTTTGTTCTTGTGTTTTTTTTTCCCCTAAATAATGGCACTTACTAAGTCAATGAATAAAACTATCAACTTTTTAATAATTAACTATCAGTTCTATTGATGTACCATTATTTGTTTAATTATGCCCTCACTCACAGTAATTTAGTTTGTTTCTGGTTTATTAATATCATAAACGACATGCTAATAAACCATGTGGCTGGAGTTTTGCACTATAATCTTATTTAGAACACGCTGTAGAAATGAAATTTGATAAATAAAAAGATTAGCTATTTCAAAACTTGGAAATTATCACTGGTCCTTCTACCCTCAATCTATCCCTATTTTATATTCTTGTGAGCAGTCACCACATTCTCAAGATTGTTGAATTCATTCTAGTAACTGCGAGCATGAAACTGAATTGTACTGCTTGTTATTTTTCCTCATTACTTTGATATAAAATAATGTTTATGAGAAAGTGTTATGTCTTCTTTTACAAATTATCTGTGCTAATCTTCTATTTTTAAATTTTTATTTATTTATCTTTGTTTTTTAGGCGTTTGAATGTATGTAAGTGCACCATGTGCATGCAGTCCCTGCAGGTACCAGAAGAGGTTATCAGATCCCCCCAAACTGGAATTATGATCATTAACCCCAATGTGTGTACTGGGAACTGAATCTGGGCCCTCTGCAATAGCAGCTAGTGCTCTAAATTGCTGAGCCATCTTCTACCTTATTTTTTCAGTAGAAGGAAGAGTTTATTTGAGCTTACAGTTCCAGAAGATTAGAGTCCAAATTGGCAGGGGAGGCTTGGTGGCCGAAGGTGACTGGAGCAAAAGCTGAGCAATCATATCTTCAAGCAAGCACGGGAAGCAAAGAACAACTAGAAAGATGACAGGGCTTAAGAACTCTTAAAGCCTGCCACTAGTGACATGCTTCCTCCAGCATGGCCTTACCTCCTAAAACTTCCCAAAACAGCTCCACCAACTGAGGACAAAATGTCCAAATACTTGGCACCAATGGGCAACATTCTCATTCAAACCACCACATTCTACTCCCTGGACCCCATAAGCTCATGATCATATAAAGCGTTAATGCATTTAATCTACCTTTGAAAGTCCCCATATTCTTTCCCAGTCTCAATACTATTCAAAAGCCCAGACTCCAAAGTTTTTTTCTGAGACTCAAGGCAATCTCTTTACTGTAAGCCCTGTGAAATCAAATTACATACTTTCAACATACAATGTATCTGAATACACATTCCCATTCTAAAAGAGAGACATGTGGACATACTGAGTAAAGAGTGGACCAAAGCAAGACCAAAATCCAGCAGCTCAAACAGCAAATCATGTAGCTCCATGTCTGATGTCCAGAGCTTCAGATCCAAAGGGATTAGATGGTTCAGCCCCTCCAGCTTTGCTAGATGCAACATACATCCCACTCTTGAGCTGTTACCACTCCTTGTACAAGGCTCTTCTTGGCAGATATCTCATGGTGCTAGCATTTCCAGTGCCTTGAGGTCTCCATTGCAAATGTGGCTTTACTTTCACAACTTCACACAATGGCCTGTCAATGCCTTCTCTACGCACAAATGGATACTCCTGCTGCATGCTGCCTGGCCTCAGCAACTCTATGAAACCTCAGAGGAAGAACTGAGGACCCCTCACTCTTCCATTTTCTTGCCTCTAAATCTAACACCACATGAATGACATTGCCAACTTTGGCTGCCAGCCTGGGATAGACCCTGGATGGCTTTATCCACTTCAGCAACTTTTCTATGCTGTGGTTTTCTAGGAGCAGAAAAATCCATCCAACATTTTCCTTTCACATGTTGGGGGCTTAGAGGGTGTGGTCTTTTCCTGAGGGTATTCTTTTCATTTTTGGAGTACAAATCTTGAATTCTCTCTTTAATGCCTCTAATCTACTTATCAAAGAGAGCCTCTTCTTCAGTACCCCTTGGCTCCAAAGTTAATCTTCCTAGTTCTCTTTGACAATCCAAACTGTACATTCTGCAGTTCTTTCTGCCCCACTTGTTCTTTTTCATTGTAGATCTCCATAATATTCACCATTAATAACCACACCACTGATTCAACCTTAGGCAGTGTTAAAATTTTTTCCACCAAAGAAATCAATCATTACTTTCCAACTTAGCATCAGGCAAGCTCTTAGGCTGTGGTCAGACAGCAGTCAGATGGTTTGCCAAAACATCCCAGTTGCTATTTAAGTTCTCATTTCCCTCTGAACTACTTTGCTATCAGCATTGATTTCTTTCATGCTATTAGTAGAATGGCTTATTAAGTTCTACTTTCATAATTCAACCTCTTTTCTTGTCCAAACTTCCAGTGTTTTCCAAATTCCTCCAAAATCTCATATGGTCATGTTCTTCACAGCAACAGCCCACTCTCTGGTACCAACTTCTATGTTACTTTCCTGTTGCTGTAATAAAACACCATGACCAAGGCAACTTATTGAATGAAGGGTTGAATTATAGGAAAAATCTGAATGATTTAAACATGGGGAGAATCAAAGGATTTTGTAGTAGGGACTGCAGGAAACTCAGAAATCAAAGAAGGCATATGCATGAAGGAAACATGCTGGGTTAAGAAAGAACAAAGGCTTTTCTTTGTAACTAGATATAAACAACAGTCTGACTTTATATAGGTAGAGCTGGCTGCCTGCTGTGGTTACACAGCTGTTTCCCATTCTTTGCACTCTATTGAGATGTTTGTGGCCTGTGTGTGATATACATATGTACAGTGGTTTGAATGATATTGTCTCCCATAGACTCCAAGTATTTAGACGTTTGCCCCATTTGATGGCATTGTTTTGGGAAGTTCTAGGAGGTGTGGCCTTCCTGGAGGAAGCCTTGGGGCAGGCTTTAAGAGTTATTAAGCCTTACCAAATTTCCAGTAGCTCTCTGCCTCTTGTGCCCACTTGAAGATATAGTCATGCTACTCCAGCCACCTTCTGCTACCAAGCCTCCCGTCATTATGGTCTCTAACCCTCTGGAACTTTAAACTCAAATAAACACTTCTGCCTACTTTTATGAAGTAAAAATGCCTGCCTTGGCATTTTAATTAGGAAAGATTTTCAATCTTGAGAATATAAGTGTTTTCTATCTATAGTCTATTCATTCTACTTGAGGTGGGAGATTGAGGCAGGATCTTGCTAAGTAGCCCCTGTTAGGATCAAACTCAGGCAATCCTCTTTCCTCAACCTCATGGGTGCTATAGCCATAGGCCTGGGTGACTATACCCAGTTGGTTATTCATCTTTTACTTGGGAAGTCAAGCCAATTAAGCATTCACTATAGTTTTGGCTAACATAAGAGTTAGTAATCATTTTATTCTATAGTAAATGTTGTTAAAAAGACATGAACTTGAATACTCTTTCACTAATTTCATTGTTTTAGATACATACTTTTTCTCCTGAACACGTAGTTCTGCCCTTTGGTAGAGGCAGGAATTCCTCTGTTGGTTTCCCAAATTCAAGCAAGGGTTAGAAGATAAAAGCAAGTGATAGAGTAATCCTCTACTACTGAGCTGTATTCCCAACCTGAGATGATATGTGACTTTAGAGACTGGGTGGCTTAAATGATACAACTTCATTGTTTCTTTATCAGAGAACTCATTCTAGGAAAATCTGTCTGCCATCTTAGTGAAAAACTCATCCTATCCATCATGGAGAATTTGACATGGCAAAGAACTCAGTCCATCATCAGTGTCTAAGCAAGGAACCATTTCAGAAGGAAAACCTTCAGTTCTAGTCAAACTTTCAGCTGCCTGAAGCCCTCACTGACATCTTGACTCTAACCTCACGCAAAAATCATAACTGGATCATCAAGCTAAGTAATTATTAGATTCTCCCCTTTTGAAAATTATACAAGTGACAAATATTCTTTTGTTTTAAGTGTCTATGTTTTAAGATGACATGTTGTACATCAGTAGATAACTAATGTACTTTTTTTGTATGAGATAACCCCCAATCCTATCTTGCATACACAATGATACATAGAAAAACTAATTCTCTATGCTTTCTTTAATGCCTTTAATGGTAACATCCACTCTTTACTCTTGCAAATATTAAGAAAAATAAATAATTTAGGGATCTCCAAACATTTATGTGGTCCCCAAAGATTAGTTGTCTCTTGATACAGATAATCCAAGATAGACTCATTTCAAAATAATTGACACATTAAACTCTAAAGAAGTCACTTTAATGTTGAAGCTAAAAGGCTTGTTTCAAAACTTATTTTATGTGCTGCAACTATATTTTATATGGAAAAACATCCCAACATGGATGAGAAAATGAATTTTAAAAATGTTTTATTTGTTATTTTTATTTTATGTGTATGAGTATTATATTTGCATGTAGGTAAGTGCACCTGTGTGGTGCAACGCCTGCAGTGGACAGAAGAGGCTGTCAGCTGTCGGCTGACAGTCCCCTTGGAACTGGATTTATGGGCAGTTGTTAGCTGAGCCATCTCTCCAATCCTGAAAATCTAAATTTTTATAGCAGTAAACTGGTAGTTCTTACTTCTAAAATATACTTGATTGGAAAAATAAAAGTGAAACCTTGCCAACAAGCTTGAAACATTGCTTTCATTGGGGAATTATTTTGATGAAGTATGTCTACCACTATTCACATGCATGCATGTGGTAAGAATAACCTAGATTTTAGAACTAGAAAAGATTGGATTTGAGTGTATGCAACCAAGCACACTTCAAGTTTCAGATAAGGTATCAGATCTCTTCCTCCTCTATATTTACTGCTTTCAAACTTTCACAAAAGAAGAAAAAGATATCACATGATCACATGTAAAACAAGCCCTGCCTATTTAAACTTACATAATAACTTCATAAAGCACCTCAAATAAAATTTTAGTGTATTTGTGAGAGGTTTTTTTTTTTTTTTTTTTTTTTTTTCTTTTTCTTTGGCTGTTTTTTAAACAGGGTCTCCCTGTAGACTCAGCTGTCTTGAAAGTTTACTATGTAGACCAGGATGAACTCCATCTCACAGAGATCCATCTATCTCTGCCTCCTGAGCGCTGGGACTAAAAGCATGTTGCATACATCTGGCATTTTTTTTTCTAATATGTATGTGTGTATGTACACCTATGTGGAGGTTGGAAAACAATTACAGATGTCATCCGCAGGAACACCAGTCACATCCTTTGAGACATAGTCTGTCATGGGCTTGGAGCTCAACATTTAGGCTGGATTGGCTGGCCCAGAGCTTCAGGGGGTCCTCTCCTCTGCCTTCCTAGCACAGGGTTTATAAGCACAGACCACCATGCCTGGCATTTTTTTATTTTTTTGTGGGTTCTGATAGTCGAATTTGTACTTGCAAGGCAAGTGCTTTACTAACTTAACCGCATACCTCCAAGCCTTAAAGTTATATGAATGGTATTAGAGGTTTATAAGACACTGAATTTTTATGGAAAATATTGTAAATTTGTAGCTATGTGTGTTTTTCTAGGGCTTGAAAAGACTCATTGAGTTCAGCATGTTTTTTAAAAAAGGTTAAATAGCTCTACTTCCCTGGGCCTGCAGGACCAGCAGGCCTCTTTCCGAACCCCAGGCCTCTCTCTCCCAGGTAAGTCAATCACACCCTCTGCACGTTGACTCCCCCAGCCTCATTCACCCTCCCATCTCCCCTGCTAATCTCTCCTCCTAGCCTGTATCCTATCCTATTCCTTGTCTTGGTGCCCCAGACACCTGGGGAACCAGCACTGCTTCCTGATCTTGTGCATTCAGACCAACTCCATTCCTTCTCAGGTCCCCAGGGGTGCTATGGGCCTGGCCCTGCCCTCACATCCCTCTGCCTCCCTGGGTCTGCACAACCTGCCAGCCACTTTCCTGGACACAAGGGCTGACCTTTCCATTTCTGCTCCTTTGCATCCAGACCAACACAGCTCCCAAGTGCAGTCCCCAGGAGCCCTTGGGGCTGCTTCCCGCCTCTATATTCCTTTGTATTTCTGGGTGGCACAGCCACCAGCTGCCCTAGATCAGCATCTTTCCTGGGCCCGGCTCCCAGGTCAGTCCAACCCACAAATTCCTGGGGCTAAAACCTTTCCTGGAGGGATCCAGACCTTAGGAGAAAACCTGAGAGCATCTGATCCTCATCTGAATTAGGGCTCTGTGGGAACTCCTGAAGACAAAAGCAATCTGGCTACTCCAATATAAAATCAAAAGAGAGAACTGGAAGCTTAGACGAACCAGCTTTTCATGCCAAAATGTAAACACAAAGACACATAAAGTTCATAAAAGAAGCAGACCTAAACTTGAAGGCTTCAGTCTCACACAGGAATCAGAAACTAGAAAAGAAATTCACATGTCAAAATCACAGAGAAAAAATAGTAACATGAAAAACCAAAATACCATATCCCCACCAAATACCAATAGCTCTCTAGAGGAGTACAAGGAGAACACCCTAGAGATAATGCAGGACATGGAACTCAAAAGAACAGTTATAAACATGATAAAAGAATTCAGTGAATTTAAAGAACACACACACAAAAAGAAATCAAAGAACTGAAGGAAGATAGGGATAAACTTCTGAATGAATTCAGAAAA
>NW_008352871.1:1281618-1282046 GCF_000622305.1 Nannospalax galili | reverse complement strand
GAAATAATGAAGTGAAACAGTAAGCCAATTAGAAACTACAAGAGAAAGCCTCACCAATAGGATGAATGAAATGGAAAAGAGAGTATTAAGACTGGAAGATGAAGTGGATGAACTAGACCACTCAAGCAAAGATTATGAAATATTTAAGAAATCACAAGAATGGAATACGCAGGAATTGTGTGACACCATAAGAAGACCAAACTTACATAGGCATACAGGATGGAGAAGAATCACAAGATAATGGCATGGACTAGATCTTCAACAGAATCGGGGAAGAAAATTTCCCAAAATTAAAGAAAGACATGCCCATACAAATTCAAGAAGTATATAGAACACCAAACTGACAGGACCCAAAAAGAAACTCTCCACGGCACATCATAGTAAAAACACTACACGTACAAAACAGAAAGACAATTCTGAAAGCTGCA
>NW_008352871.1:1279733-1281501 GCF_000622305.1 Nannospalax galili | reverse complement strand
AAGGGGAAAGAAAAATCTTCCATGACATAAATAGGCTGAAGGAATTCTTGTCCACAAAACCAGCCTTTCAGAGAGTTCTGGGAGCAATACAAAGAGCTGAAGAAAGGAATGACTATACCCAAGGGGTTACAGAAAGAACTCCAACGAGGGTATAACAGTGTAAAAGTACAGCTATAGCAAGAATAAAAACAAAAAAAAATGACAGGATTCAATACTCATCTTTCATTAATAACTTTAAACATTAATGGACTGAACTCCCCAGTCAAAAGACACAGACTATATGAATGGATTAAGAAATAAAACCCATCTTTTTGTTGTCTATAAGAAATTCATCTCACTTTCAAGGACAGACACTATCTTAAAGTGAAAGGGTGGAAAAAAATATAGCAAGCAAATGGTACTAAGAAAAAAGCAGACATTGCAATTCTAATATATAACAAAATAGACTTTAAACTAAAACTAATCAGAAGAGATAAAGAGGGCCACTTCATTTTAAATCAAGGAGATATTATAATCATGAACATATATTCACCAAACACTGGTGCACCCAACTTCATAAAAACAGTACTACAGAACTTTAAGACCCAGATTAATCCAAACTCATTAATAGTAGGGGACTTCAATACCCACTGTCTCCATTAGATAGGTCAACAGGGTAAAGAGTTAGTAGAGAGACATCTGAATTAATCAATACCATATATCAAATGGACTTAACAGACATCTACTGAGTATTCCACCCAAACACCAAAGGACATACTTTCTACTTAGCACCCATGGAACATTCTCCAAAATAGACCATATACTGGGGCACAAAACAAAGCTCAACAAATACAAAATTATTGAAATAATTCCACACATCCTATCAGACCACAATACAATAAAGCTTATAATCAACACCAGAAGAAGCCCTAATCACAACATGCACAGATGGAGCTTAAACAATACACTCCTGAATGAGGATTGGATTAAAAGAGAAATTAAGAAAGAAAATAAAGTATTCCTGGAACTAAATGAAAAGGACAATACAACACAACAAAACCTCTGGGACATGCTGAAAGTGGTCCTTAGAGGGAAGTTTATAGCTCTAAGTGCCTACATCAAAAAATCAGAAAGAACACAAATAAATGACTTAACATTGCAACTCAAGACACTTGAAAAGCAACAGCAAACGAAACCCAAACTCAGCAGACAAGAAGAAATAACAAAAATCAGGGCAGAAATTAATGAAATTTAAACAAAGAAAACAATACAAAGAATCAACAAATTCAAGACTGATTCTTTGAAAAGATAAACAAGATTGACACACCGCTAGCCCAGTTAATCAAAAGAAAAAAAGAGCACCTCCAAATCAACAAAATCAGAGCTGAAAGGGGAAACATCACAACAGACACCAGAAACACACAGAACTTTAAAAACCTATATGCTCTGGAGTGTGTTACTGAATATATTAAAGCTGTGGTGAAATGCTTCTTCTAATCATGTAATTACTAAAAATTTAAAAATAAAACAATTCTTCAAAGCATAAAAATTTGCTCCTTAATATTTAGTAGATGTGAAAAACATTGCCATTGAAATCTTCCTGATTTTGTTGATTTGATGCTCAGGTACCAAAGATCTCAGAAAATAACAGACTGTGACCAGTAATAATCAGATATATAGAGATTAGAGACACATGTGCAAACATCTAAGTGTTAGTTACATTAAAAATGAGTTTTTCTGTATGAAACTGTATTTTAAAATGAAATGGAGTTTTTTAAAGGTTAAAACC
>NW_008352871.1:1261237-1279308 GCF_000622305.1 Nannospalax galili | reverse complement strand
GTTAAACTCCTAGAGAGAATTGGACTGGAGGGAACATAATTCAACATAATTAAAGCCATACATAACAAAGCCACAGCCGACATCATTCTAAATGGTGAAAAACTGGAAGCATTCCCATTGAAATCAGGAACCAAATAAGGCTGTCCACTATCTCCACTTCTCTTTAACATAGTGCTGGAAACTCTTGCAAGAGCAATAAGACAAGAAAAGGAAATCAAAGGAGTAATAACTGGAAAAGAAGAGATAAAATTATCCCTTTTGCAGATGATATATTATATCTAAGAGATGCCAAAAATTCCACCAGAAAAGTCCTAGAAATTATTAACACGTTTACTAAAGTGGCAGGTTAAAAAATTAACCTACAAAAGTCTGTAGCCTTTCTATATACCAGTAATAAGGAATCAAAGAAAGAGTACATGAAAACACTCCCCTTCACAAGAGCTGAAAAAAAAAAATTCTCGGAATAAACCTGACCAAAGACATTAAAGCACTCTACAATGAAAATTTTAAATCTTTAAAGAAAGAGATTGAGGAAGACATGGGAAGATGGAAGGACCTTCCATGCTCATGGATTGGAAGTATTAATATTGTGAAAACGATCATCCTACCAAAATCCATTTATAGATTCAATGCAATGCCAATCAAAATAGCCGTGACATTTTTCACAGAGTTGGGAAAAAAACATCCTAAGATTCATATGTAAGCACAAAAGACCTCAGATAGCCAAAACAATCCTGAGCACTAAGAGCAATGCCGGGGGGATTACTATACCAGATTTTAAGTTATGTTACAGAGCTATAATCATAAAACAACATGGCACTGGCACAAAAATAGACCCATAGATCAATAGAACAAAATTGAAGATCCAAATATAAGTAAATGCAATTTCAGTCACCTGATATTTGACAAAGGGTCCAAGAATATTCACTGGAGGAAAGACAGCATGTTCAGCAAATGGTGCTGCTGAAACTGGATCTCCACCTGTAGAAGAATGAAGCTAAAACCCTATCCTTCACCCTGCACAAAAGTCAATTCCAAATGGCTAAAGACCTCATAGTAAAGCCTGAAACTCTGAAACTATTAGAAGAAAACATTGGGAAAAACCTACAAGATATAGACATAGGAAAGGATTTTCTAAACCGGACATCAATTACTCAGGAAACAAGGGCAAGAATAAACAAATGGGACCTCATTAAACTGAAAAGCTTCTGTACATCAAAGCAGGCAGCCAGGGAAGCAAACAGAAAACCCACAGAATGGGAGAAAATCTTCACCAGTGACACATCTAACACAGGTTTAATATCCAGAATATATAATGAACTCCAAAAAAAAAAAAGAAAGAAAAATAGAACCAAGACAAGAAGTAACCCAATTAAAAGATGGGCTAAGGAGCTGAGCAGAGAGTTCTCAAAAGAAGTAAAGATGGCTATGAAACATCTTAAAAGATGTTCAACATCACTAATAATTAGGGAAATGCAAATGAAAACCACTTTAAGATTTCATCTTACCCCAGTCAGACTGGCTAAGATCAAGAGAACAAATGATACCAAATGTTGGAGAGGATGTGGGGAAAGGGGAACGCTCATCCACTGCTGGTGGGGCTGCAAACTGGTTCAGCCCCTATGGAAAGCAGTGTGGAGAACTCTTAAAAAATTACAAATGAACCTACCATTTGACCCAGTTATACAACTCTTTGGCATATACCCAAAGAGCTCATGCTATTGCCAAGACACTTGTATATCCATGTTTGTTGCTGCTCTTTTCACAATAGCTAAAAGATGGAAGCAACCTAAGTGTCCCTCAATTGTCGAGTGGATAATGAAAATGTGGTTCATTTATACGATGGAGTTTTACTCAGCAGTAAAGAAGGATGAAATCATGAAATTTTCAGGTAAATGGATGGAACTAGAAACTGTTATACTAAGTATAATAACACAGACTCAGAAAAAAAATCAACATATGTTCTCCCTCATATGTGGCTTCTAGAACCAAACCCTGATAAATGAGTATTTAACCAGACATAACTACAGGAACCAGGATAATAGAAAGGAAACAGGGAGGTAAAGTAAAAGAAAGAACCTGAAAGAGAACAGTAGGAAACAGGCGTTAATAAGGGAGATATGGATAAAAATTGAGTTATTTTAAGGGAGGTGGAGGGAAGGGTATACAAGGAACCTAGGGGATAAAGAGAAAGAAGGAACTCAAGAGAGGTAGGACCATAGGAGAAGGGTATTATTAAGGGAGAAAGGGGGGATATGGGGGCACCTCAAGTGAGAAATCCATGATGGAGGGGTGAGACAATGCAAGAGATAAACAATGCCTAGCTAGTTTTGAAAACCAGAGGGAACCATATTACTCCTACCACCTACTGACAAATTATACATAGCAGATCAAGAAATATGTCTAGGTAAGGTTTATCTGAGAACAATTGGTTTTTGCTCAAGATTTATCTACGTGACACATAGTAATTAAAAGTGCCAGACTGGTAGAACTAACCTTCTTGGAGGTTTAACAGACATCCTTTGAGGCCTATAATAATTTGGTCAGATGGACATAAAGAACAGTTTTTGTTACTTGCCCTCCTAGGTTGACTAGTTCCAGGGGACTATGAGCATGTCTCAAAATGTCCTGTAATTGTGGTGGGCTGCCTGTCCTCTTGATCAAGGAGGCCAAGGAGACCCCACGAGATGGACTTGAACCAGTGTCCAGTGTACAAAGAGGAGGGTCAACACAGAGGAATCATTTCCTGCATACTTCCAAGCAAAGCCAACCATGTTCGAGTAGGACCTTTGACTTATCTTCACATTGGAACTGGTAAAAGAAAGGAGCCAGGGGCTCCTCCCAAGCCCATGTGACCCCTGAGGAACAGATCCTCAAACAACCTTAAGAATAAAAACAAATTGGTTTACCTGGGCCAACTCTATGGCCTTAAACACTCAAAAGGAAAGTATAACCAAAGATTAAAGGGACCAATATAATTTCTTAAGAGTCCATATGCATAGCTAAAGGCTATATAACAACTAACAATGCCAGATAGGTGATACCTCCTTTTGAGTTATTGGCCACTGTGGCCAAAGGGACTCCCAGATCATAACCCAGCATAGAAATGGGAAAACGACCAGCTGATCCCAGTCTTATCTAAAGGAATATTGACAACTGATTGCTGCTAGAGGAGGAACAGCTGACCCTCCTAAAACAATGTCCTCTAGATAGGCTGACTAGATTCACCAGAATGGCAAGTAGTGGGGAATGGCTGGGGCGTGCCGACAACACAGCAGACAGTAGCAGGGATATCAGAGTACAAGGGCTCTAGTAGGGGGAGGGAGGCTATGGGAGGGTGCCATCTGCAAAGTGGGTGTATAGTTGAATAAGATGGTTTCGGATGTCCTGTGTGATACACACACACACACACACACAAAATCGACAAATTTTAAAAAATATATTATATTTGAGGAGGAAGCATGGAAATTATGTCATGCTGATTAGTAGTGGTGATAAATAATACCATTGAAATCTGCCCGATGACTTTATAGACATACACCGGCGTCAAGGATCCAATTGCAACCGATTACGACTAGTAATAATCCGATACATACAGATTCGAGATGCATGCACCAACATCTCAGTGTTAGTAGCAAAAACAATGAGTGTTTCTGCAAGAAACAATATATTCTAAAATGAAATGGAGATCTTTTTTAAAGGTTATAAACTTATCCAGTTTTATGTCTTACAGGGCTTATACTGAGTTCAGTAATATATAACTGTATTAATTCAGCTGTGAACCTAGAAACTTGCACCCACTTGTGAAAGAGATGTACTCTTGCTCTGGAGTGTGTTACTGAATATGTTAAAGTTGTAGTGAAATGCTTCTTCTAATCATGTAGTTATTAAAAATTAAAAAAAATAATGATTAAAAAAATAATTCTTGGCTGGGCGTGGTGGTGCATGCCTTTAATCCCAGCACTCGGAAGGCAGAGGCAGGAAGATCTCTGTGAGTTCGAGGCCAGCCTGGTATCCATAGTGAATCTAGGACACCTGTGGCTACAGGGAGACCCTATCTCAAAAAGACCAAAAAATAATAATAATAATTCTTCAAAGCATAAAAATTTGCTCCTTTATAATTAGTAGATGTGAAAAACATTACCATTGAAATCTACCTGACGACTTTACATCTTTATTCAGTTGCCAAGAATCCGAGTGTAACCGACTGTGAGTAGTAATAATCAGATACATAGAGATTAGAGATGCATGTGCAAACATCTGTTATTAGCGCCTTAAAATGAATTTTTCTGTATGAAACTGTGTATTTTAACAACGAAGTGGAGATCTTTTTTAAACGTTAAAAGCTTATTTAATTTTATGTCTTATAGAGTTTATAATGAGTAAAAGATTATATAAGCGTAATAATTCATCTGTAAACCTAAAAATGTACAGCCAGTTTTGAAAGAGATGCATCTTAGCTCAGAAAATTGTTATTGAATATATCAATGCTGTTGTAATGAAATGCTTCTTCTAAGTATGTGATTATTAAATAAATAATTTTTTAAGAAAAGGTTAAATATATTATATAATGAAGAGCCTTTCCAAACTTATGGAAGTGTAGCTTGTAACACCCTAAGGTTTTGGGAAAATCTGACATATTCTTTCCTCTTTTTTCATGAGTAAAGGAAAAGGGGGAAGAATGAGAAGTCAGATCCTGTATCTTTATAGAAACATATTCTCTGTGTGTGTGTAAATATCATTCCTCATATGCAAATATCAAATGATATATCTTTAAATTAAATTTTTCAAAATTTAAATATTTTTTTAATTTAAAAATATTTTATTTATTATTTTTATATGCATGAATGTACTGTCTGCATGCATGTAAGTGCACACGTGTTGTACATTTCCTATGGAGGTCAGAAGAGGGCATTGGATCACCTGGAACTTGAACTAAGAATGGTTGTTAGTTGCCATGTGTGTGCTGAGAATCAAACCCCAGTCCACGGCAAGAGCAGCCAGTGCTCTTAGTTGGTGAACTATCTTTCCAGCCCTGCAAAGTTTAAATGTTTTTAAAATCACCATGTAGTTTTTGCCTTAAAATTTTGAGGAGTGTATCAGTAAAAAAAGGGTACTTAACATGACCTGCTGAAAAGAGAATTCAAAATAGGATCTATTCAATCATAACCTGCAGAAGGCTTTCAGCATTCTGTTGGAATACAGCTGTTATATGTTTGGCTTTGACAGAAACAAAACAAAACAAAACAAAACAAAACAAAACAAAACACCACCATCATCCACATGACAGTTGAAGTGGCAAAGTTGCAAATGATACTCTGAAATGGCAAAGTTCATCCAAGAAACAATATGCCTGACCCTGTCCTCTTGGTTTTAGTCAGTATCTGACAACTTTAATATTTTAGTATTTACCATATTCATTCTGATTTCTCAGGAGTTATTCTTAGCTTCTTTTATATGAATGAATTTAGACCACTCAGACCCATCTTAGGTACTACCTCTTAGACAGTGACTCAAGCCTTACAATTAAAACAAATATTCTTGTTTTCAGCCTGATGCAATTTTAGATTTCAATTCTGCCTGTTACCATGAAGCTAAGACTCAAGAAGTATTGTGATCAGAACATAAGTTCATCAAGTGCAGGAAGAACAACTGAGAGGATATGTCAGTAATTAAAGAGACAAGTGATTGTGCCTTTGATCAGAGAGAAGTTGAAGTAAGAGAGGAGGTAAGGGAATACATTCATTTTATAGGTCGAGTCACATTTATCAATGCATTGGGTGTTGAAGATTTGAAAGAGGAGAGACAGAGGAAAGCCAACAATGAATCTAAGATTTTTGTTTTATATTTTCTTTGTTATGGGTTGCAAACATGGCTCAGTGGTTGAGACACTGACTGCTCTTCTAGAAGACCTGAGTTTGGTTCCCAGCATGTACATGGTGACTAACAGCCGTCCATAACCCCAGCAGAGTTGACACCCTCCACAGACACTGCAAGTGCATGGCACACTTACATACATGCAGGAAAATACTCAAACACATAAAAATAGATTTTGCTTGTTGTGAAATTTTTTTGTACTGGAAATTGGAACATTAGAATTGCCATTTAACGAGATGAAAAGACATGCAATAATTGGTTATAATACACAACTAATTTGTATATCTGCAGTTTTAAAAACAAATCATAATATACTAAAACCATATCTTAGACCATATTTTTTTCATTTGAATTATACTTTTGAATTTTAATTTCTTTCTAATACACATTATAATTTATTGCTGCATGGTATTGGGTATAAATTACAGACTGTAATTTATGTGGGTACTAGGTCTTATTCAGTGTTTTAACCTTTTATCTTAGGTGAACTTTTTGTTTCCGTCTTTATCACTACAAACAGTGCTGCAGTGAACATTCTATACAAATATTTTGACCACATGGGCATGCATCGGCAGCATGAATCCTTAACATCAGAAATTTCAGGCCCAAGTTTCATTCATTTTACATTTGTGTAAATATTGCAATGCTGTTGCCCAAAAGGATCACTGTTATTTCACGCTTTAAGAAAGAACACAAAACCTCCTGTTTCCTAAACTTTTACCAAGAAGACATCACTTCCCTTGAAATGGACACTTCGTGCCTGATTCTGACTTGTATAGACGTACAGTGTTAAACTAAGGAGGCCATTGAAGAAGATCAAGAGCTCTTTTCAGTGTTCTAGAATGTAGACATCATCCAAGGTAAGACAGTAGGGATGACATGTTGGAGATTGATCAGCAGGGTGGGTAGCTACTGAAGGAATCTGATACATTTCAACTGTGCTACATTTCATAATTTCATCTAAATATGTAATCAAGTAGAGTAACCCGATGTAACAGAATTCTAATAATGAACACTCTTATCTTGACTCAAGGAAAATACAAAATAATCAATATTAAAAATCAGTGGATTAAAATTCCATGGTATTACAAAGCTATCAATAAATTGTTTTTAAAAGGCAATTCCAAAGGGACATTTTTTTTCCTCAGTTCTTATTTATTTCACAAGTTCTCACTATGTAGCCCTGACTGGCCTGGATCTCACTATGTAGATCAGGCTAACCTCATACTTCCAGCTGCCTCTGCCTAAAGTACTGGGATTAAAAGTGGGGTCAGCACATCCAGTCTTCTCACTTCCTTTTAAGATAACTTACTGGTATTATAGTTGTTCCCTGAAGGAATATTTTTTTAATCTATAATGAATTTAATAAATTATGGGAGGTATGGGAAACCAGTAACGACCACTAAGAGCAAGATGAAATTCTTTTTCGCCTGTATTTTCTCCTGACTGCCTAAACCAGTAAAATTCATTTTTAATTTTAGGTCATTACCAAAAGAAAGTCTGCTGCTATTAAAATTGATTATCCATAGAGACATTCATGAGGAATTTATAAATTTACAGTACCATATCAGATACTTAAGTAGAACAGAGGGATTTATAAAGTATTGCCTTTGATATCAAGGACCTGACATTGAGTTCAAAGAGGAAAAATATTTTAAAATGAAATGGAGATCTTCTTTAAAGGGTAAAAACTCATTCAATTTTATGTCTTATATGGTTTATACTGAGTTCAGTATTGTATAACTGTATTAATTCAACTGTGAACCTAAAAATTTTCAGCCTCTTTTGAAAGAGATGTATCCTTGCTCTGGAAATCGTTACTGAATATGTTAAAGCTGTAATGAAGTGTTTCTTTTAATCATGTGGTTATTAAATAAATAAATAAATAAATAAAAACAAATTTTTAAAAAGATACAGGTGAAACTGAGTGCCTCTGTACTGATACCCTTTCCAAGTCTTATTTGCAGACCACTGAGTTCCTTGTCACTCCCGTGTTTCTTTGTTTCTTTTGCAGTTTCTCTTCTGTTTCTCTTCAAGTTTGGTCAAGATTCAATAGAATAAGCTAGAAAGCCTTTGAAAGCCTTGCTCCGCTCCCTGGTTGTAGCTGCATCTTATCATCAATGTTTTCAATCCAGGCTATCAGGAGCCTTTTGAGATCTGGGCATGGTCACACAGGCCTTTAATCCCAGCACTCAGAAAGCAGAGGCAGGCAGATCTCTTTGAGATCAAGGTCAGTCTGGTCTGTATCATGAGTTCCAGGTTCGCAGGGGTTACAGGGAGACCCTGTCTCAAAAAACACAAAACAAAACAAACAAACAAAAAAGAAGGCTTTTGGAAAGAAACATGGACTCTCTTTGTATATGAGGACATGAAAAAACTATAATAAATTTTGTTTTTGGTCTTTTTGAGACAGGGTCTCCCTGTAGCCTCAGCTGCCCTGGAACTACCAGGCTGGCCTTGAACTCACAGAGATCCACCTGCCTCTGCCTCCCGAGTGCTGGGATTAAAGGCGTGTGCCACAGCGCCCGGCTTATAATAAATATTTTTGAGTCTAGAGAAACTGTAAACAGAAAGGAAAGAAAAGTGACTGTAATTGCAAGAAAAACGATGAGGGTTGAATCTGGTGATACAAGAGAAAAGGACTCAGCTAGGCAAAGGAACAGCGAGGATGGCAGAAGGCTGGAGACACATACTTGTTTTGTTCCTTGAAATGCTCCATATTTGTTTCAGAAATGTTTCTATTATTAGCTTTTGAAAATCAATTTTAATTAAACAAATCTTATCCCAAAGAACTGAAATATGAAAGCAATAAACACTAATATAATAGACATAACCAACAATGAAAGCGTGACATCATGTAGCAATTCGCTGTCAAGAGTCAACACATGGGAATGTTTATAGACATATATACAAAAGTCTCTCACAGAGCTCAACACTGACTCTACTTGCATTGGCTTATTTCTAAACTCTTCATTATTCTCAGAAACAAGCATTTCGTCTATAAAATAGAGGCATCATCTGAGCATAAATCTGGATTCTTCATGGATTTCCATCTCCCAAATCTCTTACTCTGATTTGGAAAATGGAACGAGAGAACTGGTTTTTTATGGTGAAGTAGACATGTGCTTTGTTTCAAGGAAGATAATGTATATACCTGTTAAACACAAAACAAGAAACTGCTGAACAAATAGAGATTTGAGATAATTGTGTGACATGTGGTGTTTTGTATATGGAAAACTAAACCTATTTCCACTTACAATTTTAAAATTGTATATTAAAATTGATACTGTGCCCAGTCAATTTAAATTGTATCTTAGAGGTGAAAGATGAACTCATTAGTCCACTAAGCATATATTATTTGCATATCAATCAAGAGGTCAATGAATGTTTAACAGTGTTTTGTACTTTAAAAAATTGCCTGAAAGCACTGAGGGAAAGCACTATTAAAAAAGAATGCAGCTTCAAATCGACTTCTAATTCATTTCAACACAGCTTATTTCTTACATCCCTCTAAATCTTGACTATCAGATTGTGCATGAAATTCTATCAACTACCAATTTAGAAAAGATGAATTACCTAGCATCAGATTATTCTTGACCCTCTTCAACCTGTGGGATAAAAACCTTAGTTCTGAACTATTGGAGATTATTGTAATAAAGTAGTTTTTCCTGGTTTCATGTATGAATTCCTAATAAGGCATGAAAAATTAATTTATGCATTATCTAAAAAGCATAGAGCTCTTCTTTCCCTTCATATAAGAGTTATGTCTTATTGAAAAGTGAAGGCAATAAGGTTACAGAGAGGAAAAAATGGGTTGATGTCTGGGATGGGCAAAGAAGGCCTGCTCATTCTCTGTGTTTGTAAAGATGAGATTTATAGGCTGGGGACTGATTCTTACATCTGCTCACTTTCTAATGGAATGGACTTACAATTGTGGACAGGTCAATATGCAAATACTTTACTTTTTCTTATCTTTATGTTGAACTGGAGTTTCTGATGTTGCTTTATTACAGGTAGTAATTCTGACACAGGATTTAATAGTTATATAGTTGCATTGGATCCTTAGAGGAATCTTAGGATCCATAGTTCCAACATCGGGTACTCATCGTCATTGTCTTCGAGTGACCGTGCTGATGACATGATATATTAGGCATGCTGCAAAAAGAACCATAATATTGACATATGGGAGGAATATTCTCAGGGGCTGTCTGTCTCAGCGCAGATTATTTACCCTTAAAGCAAAACACACATGGTTCCAGCCTGTGCCTGTCAAGCATTTACTGAATCTGGATGACAAAGGTTACACCCATTGGGAATAAATTTCTAAACTATGTAGCATGACTATATATAAGAAACATATGAATATTTTATGTGGCCTTAAGAGTAGATTTTACAGAGTTGTATGTGGTTGTTAATATATAGTAAGTCAGAAAAATAGTCCACTTCAAAGAATACCTCACTTTTCAGAATATCATAGCAGGGCCCTTTTGGCTTCCTTATGAGTAACTTTTTGTACTTATATTTTTTGTTTCATTTAAACATATTTATGTTTTTATTTTGTTTGTGTGCTCATGTGTGTGAGTATGTGTGTGCTATGGAACATGTGTGGAGGTGAGAGTACAACCCTTTGGAATTCTCTCCTTATAGCATGTGAGCTCCAGGGACTGAACTCAGGTTGTGAGCACTGATGGTAGGCCCCCACCTGCCCACTGTAATGCTTTAAAAATATTTTCATTGATTCTCTGGAACTTCATACAATGTATTTGGATCATATTCAGAATCATTCCCCGATCTCCACCTCTACCTTACCCCCCCCCAACTTCATGTCCTCTATAATTTTTAAGGGCCTATCAATTCTAATCTGCATTCTCCAAATGCTCTTCAGTGTGAGTCCTGACCTTATATTTTTTTTACATCTCACTGATCAAAATGGCAACTATAGATGAACAAGATATAATGAAAGATCTGGGCTAAGAGTTTTCAGACAGCTCTGAACTTCTTTATGATAATGGACAATGTACCTAGTTTTCTCTGCATGGAGATAGTATATCATAGCACATAAAAAGGAATAGAAGAATTCTATTATAATCTTCATCAACTTTTATGGTTTTATGACCAAAGAAAACAGCAATTCTAAATAACATGTTTGTAAAAAGTTATCCAATCCTGATCTTGAGTATTTAAGAACAAAACTTGATTGTAAGAACCAGGGAGGATGTGCATGACCATATGGAAACAGAGTCTTACAAGCTCCTGGGAACCTGCTTATATAAGTCTATGGCATAGGTTTCAACATACACAAGTCCCATGCAAACTCACGTAGACAGTAACCCAGCATAGAACTGGGAAAATGAGCAGCAGATCTCAATCTTATCTAAAGGAATGTGGCCAGCTGATTGCTGCTAGATGAAGAAGAACTGATCTTCCTAAGACAAGGGACTCTAGATAGGCTGACTAGACTCAGCAGATGGATTTGCACTGGGGAACAGCTGGGGACACTGACAATACAATGGGCAGTAACAGGGATGACAAAGTATATGGACTCTAGTCAGGGGGTTGGCTATGGGAGGGTGCCAGTGGAGTTTGGGGTGTAAAGATGATTAAGATTGTTTGAAATGTTCTGTATGAAATGCAAAAAAAAATTAAAAATAAATAAAAATATTTTTATGCTACAGATACAAGTGACACCTGATTTTACCTCCTCCTGACTTTCAAAATACACTTAACAGTCTTTAAGATCTTTAAATTAAATTAAATAAAGTATAAAGCAACAAATGTGCTTATGTGCTGGGTACAGCAAAAGAAAAATTTAACATTTTATTTTAGAGAAGCAAACAATCAGAAATTGGGAAGAGAGAGAGATACATTAGCAGTTACACAATAAATAACATAAACAAGAAATGTTTTTGCCACTAAAAGGCAAAATAGGGTAATTTGGAGCAATTCAAGCACTCTCAGAAAGGGTGACACTGAGAGACTTGATGGTAAAGGATATTTTAGCTAAAAAAAACATGAGGAGAAAAAGTTTGAAATTGTACAATTGATGGGGCTGGAGAGATGGCTCAGCCTTATTAAGAGCTCTGGCTGCTCTTGTAGAGGACCCAGGTTTGATTCCCAGCACCCTCATGGCAGCTAACAGCCATTCTTAACTCCAGTTCCAGGGGATCCAATGCTCTCTTCTGAACTCCGTGTGCATTGCATGCACCTACCACATGCAATCAATGCATTCATACACATAAAATAGGAAATAGTACTTAAAAGAAAAAGAAAAAAGATATTGTAGTCGGGCCTGGGTGGTGGCACACCCCTTTAATCCCAGCATTTGGAAGGCTGAGGCGGGCGGATCTCTGTGAGTTCAAAGCTAGCCTGGTCTATACAGCGAGTTCCAGGCCAGCTGGGGCTACAGGGAGACCCTATCTCCCTGGGCTGGAGAGATGGCTCAGAGGTTAAGA
Organism: Nannospalax galili; assembly: GCF_000622305.1. NCBI lineage: Eukaryota > Metazoa > Chordata > Mammalia > Rodentia > Spalacidae > Nannospalax > Nannospalax galili. The sequence goes on along the minus strand of NW_008352871.1, from coordinate 1,266,979 downwards.
ACACTGGTTGTTCTTGCAGAAGACCTGGGTTCCAATCCCAGCACCCACATAGCAGCTAACAACTGCCCGTAACTCCAGTTCCAGGGGATCCTACAGCCTCTTCTGTCCTCTGCAGGCACTGCATGACTCGGGTGCACTTACCTACACGCAGGCAATACATGCATCCACTTAAAAAAATAAATAAAATACTAAAAAAAATAATTTAAAAAAAGAAAAGAAAAAGAAATTATACAATTGAGTTTTTGTTTTTTAAAAAATAACCTTGGTTTTCACCTCATTGAAAAAAATTCACAATTTAGCTTTGCATATAGGATTATTTATAGTTATTTTTGAAGTAGACATATTTATTTCTTCCATTTAAAAATGAGAATTTATAAGTTTCCTATCACCAGATATTATTAAAACTTAGCCTGTTCAGTGAGAGAATTTAATGGAGGTAATGATGGAATAGAAGTTGGTAGAGTGGACTTTGATAAATAAATATAGTAAGGAAATATACTTCCTTATTTGTATACATATCAATTCATGATCCTGAAACTCTAGTTTCAACACTAGGTGGATTCTAAGATCTTTTTGCGTGAGCATCATGGTATCTGAGAAGGAGATAAAATTTAGCCTTGTGCATTACTTGTTCCCACAGTGGATGGGGAATGAATTAGAAAGATATCAGTTCACTTGATAACAGAATGACCCTGTACTAGTTTACAAGGTGTTGGGTTGCTTTATGAAGTCTACACAAGTGGGAGAAGAAGTAGGGAAAGAAACTTCACAGCAATGTCACTAAGGAGTCTTAGTTTACTCCATGTTGAACAGTTTTTTTTTTCAATATTCAGAAATGGGCACATAGAAGTTAATATAATAATTAATAACAATTGTATGCATTTGAAGACCATTATTGTGTTTAATCTGAACATGATAGACAACGGATTAATATTTAGTGCATGTCTACTACTGACCATACAAATTACCTATATCTAACATCCTTTCTTTCACAGAGATGTTAAGTAATTTTCTAAATTTTTTAGCCATCGGCTAACCTGAGATTAAGATCTATCTCTGTCAAATCTCACTTTTTCCTTTTGCCGTAGTTCTGTTTTTTTCCAACACTGCTTTCGTCAGCATAGAGAAGAGGGAACGGTTTAGGAAACTGAATAGAAAAACACATCAGCTGGCACCCGAGCATGAATATTCTTTTAAAAATCTGCAAACAATGATTAACTCTCATTTGGAGAAATCACAGCATAAATTCAGACCTTCCTATCTAAGTTAATCATGAGAAAAATTAAGTAAGCCTGGCTTTTGCTCACAAGATTGTAATAATGTTAATTGTCAAATAATAAGTTCCTACTGTGTCTTCAAACATCCATTGGAAACCATGTTGAGGGGGTCCAGCCTTTGTGCTCTTTGATCCTTCTGTATTATAAGAAGTTTCATAATGAAGATATTTCCTACATTCAAGCAGAAGCACCCTTTGAAGGGAAGATTTCAGGATAAGATGATTTGAACTCTTAATTAGCAGATGGGTCCCTTTGAAGCTTGAAGTCCCACTGCTCTGTTCTGCAACACAAGAGACTGCTTCCAGGATAATCTATAACTGATGGGATTTAGAAAACTGGTTGGATAAACTGAAGGGTATTAGCACCTATGGTAAAGAAAAGGAAGCAATACTCCTTTTTTCTCTCTCTCTTTTCCATTTTGTAATCAGGCATTGTGCCAATGTAGCAGATGTTCTGTAGTACATAGCAAACATGACTGTGTGTAATTCAGGGATGTACAATGGCTTCCAGGGGCAATGGCAAAAACAGATTCCCCATGATTGGAGATAAGAAATCATTTTAAAAATCACAGACATAGCTACTCTGGCACTTGAGAATGCATTGGAGAATTGAGATCAATACAACACATAAGAGAGAGGCCTAATGACATTCATGAGTAAAAAGACAAATTTGGCGGTTCAAGCCATGTTTGGGAACAAATGTAGCAACAAATGAGGTCTGCCAGTTCCCTTGGGTGGTCAGTGCAAACTCTATTTGCAATTCATGATTAAATGCCCGGTGTTGTTATGTGAATCACTGTAAACAAAATTTTACATTTATAGAAGTGATTCCAACTAATATCTGAGAAAGTTACTGAATAAGACATGGTTAGTGTAGGATGAATGAATAATGAATCTGCCACCTGCCTACATGGTGACTATCTACCCAGGGTCTCTGAATTCCTCACTGTTTTGTTTTGTTTTGTTTCTGCCTGGAGCTTCATGTTAACCCACTTCTGCTTAAGGCTCTGATGCTGTGATTCTTTGGGGGTTTACCCTTGCTGGAGTTTTCTTAATCTGAAAATCACAGAACTACAGAAGGAGAGAATAGCTTTAGTATGTGCGCATTTTAAAGTTCAACATCTGTAAACAGTGCACCATCAAGAATGGCAAATATCTCTACAATGTTGTCTAAGCTGCACAAATAGCAAAAATATTTAGGGAATTTACTTAGCAGGATTCCTTACTAAAATTTATTTGCTTTCATCTAAATAGTTGGGAGAAGTACAGATAGTTATATTAGGGTTTAAGTTTTAAAGTATGATTGGACAAAACGTCAATAAATGCAAACGAGTTTTGTAAAACAAGTTTCATGTGAACCAATATATTGTTCTACTCACAGAGATTGGATTTAATTGAAGCTGATCTCATTTTACTCTAGGGGATGTAGACAGAGCTTTGACCTGCCTAACTTCAACACCATTATTGAATTTTTCTCCAGTATTAATGTCGATCACGAATTGTACACATACTCACAGATACAATTTTATTGTAATTGTTTGTAAAAGTGCATATAAGTATATATCTCAACATTTACTGGACAGAAAATAGTACTTTTAATATAATAGTACATAATGACAATTACAGCATACTTTTTATATACAAAAGTGTATAATTTATAACACAGATAACATGTTCCTCTATTAGTTTTAAAACCATATGTTTATAGCTATGAGGTTGTATTTTACAGCAAGACTGCAGACACATCACTGTAGCTCTTATACAGCATCCTGCTTATGTGTAATAAAAGGAGCTCAAACTATCACCAAGAAGCTCAGAACATCCTAGATTTTCAACCATAAGAGTGAAATCAAACTTATCCAATGCCATATATTTCAGCCATAAAATATATGGATGAGGCAGAGATGTTACTCATCCCTTCTAAGAAATCGACACTAGATAACCCAAATATTCTCTTTGCCAACTTATGTGAATGGATTTTATTTGTATCACTTTTAAGATTAAGAATAAAATTATTAAATATGTGACAGTTACAGAAGTTTGTTTAGAAGTTTGTGAATGACTGGCAAAAGGAATGAAATTTAAAGAAGGATTTGGCAAAATCATTAGCAAATTATTTTTGCTTCATTTTGGTAGAAATTTAGTATCCCTAGAATTTACTACTGAGCAAAAACCTCTGAGCAGATGTATGTGTTTATAAAGCCGAACACATAAACATTATTTGTGCTATTTTGTGCTTGATAAATTATTAAAAGCATTTCATTATTTATGATGAGTATTATTTTCGGATTTTCCTTCATAGAGCTTTTATTGATTCTTCTAAGAGACGTTAACAACACCTATATAGTAAATGAATAATTTTAAATTCTTAATACCCTGGGATAAACATCTCATGTTCATTTAATAATAAAACAACAGACAAAATCAAATTATTAAAGTTTGTCTTACATGATGCCAAGACCAGCTAATGAAGGGAGATTCAGGCAAATTATTTGATATCCAGTGAAACCATTGGACAAGATTGCATTCAACCTAACAAACAAATCTAAATATTGGCATGTATAGTTCTCATGCTCTGGATTCCGCTTATTAGAGTTATAATGTTTATCTTCTATACTTAAATGTGCTTATTAATTGAACAATAAAGATAAAAAGAAAATAAGATGATTGAAAATTAAATGTGGACTAATGCCCACAAACAGGATGACCTACTAGTACATTCATTAGTGGAACTAACATTCTGGTGTTAGGTCAATTTTTGCATTATTTACTAAGACTTGGTGACTCTTAAGAGATAAGGTTTATACATACTTGAAAAATTGAGCACATTATCTCCAGTTGAAGGCAGTAATTACTGTAATAAAGAAGGCTGACCTTAGTTTGAGCAAATGGATGTTTTATGTTAATAAGTAAGCAGTTTACAAGAGCAAACAGCCCTATGAATTTTCTAATATTCTTCCATCATTATAGAGTACAATTGGCACATCATTATAGAGTACAATTGGCATATACCGAAACACAGTAAATTTAGAGTACATATTCATTGTTTATCCTGATAATACAAAATATCTAGAATTATTAAATGTAAGTCTTATTTTTAATGACAATTGTAGCATCTTACAAAAATATATCTAAGAAGAATGAAGAGAGTCATTCATAAGAATATGTACACACACAAATGTATATATGTGTATACAAGTTATCTGATTAAAATTATGTTCACTAAAAGTAAAGATCAGGCTTCCTCTGACATATCATCAAAGCAAATAATTTTTTTATCTAGGGCATCCAGCCTTAGTTAAAGAAATGAAAGACATGAGTAAACATTTCATTTTAGGTTAGGAACTATTAGAGTTTGCCAGGAACTCACAATGGCTAGAAGGGCAAGGTACCATTGGAGAGATTGTGGCCTGGACGATTCTGAAGCAATGATCCCTACTGTGCCACCCATTAGAATCATCTTGTGGAGACTTGAAAATGAAACCTCTCATTTCTGCTTTCTGTACCTCATATTTTTTACATGCTCACTAGAAGCAGATCCTGAATCTGCAAACCCAGTAAAAAATTAATTGTAGGTTCATATATGCCCTGCCCTGCTGTGTCTTTAAAATATTACCTCTTTATTCACTCACTGCATCTAGGTCTTACATTCTTTCTGCTCCCTCTTCCTAGATGATCCCTGAACCTGGTGGGGGAGTGTAATATGGATGCCTCTTTTAGGGCTGAGTGAAAGGGTTAGCCAGCTGTAGGTCTCTGTGTTAACTGTCATTTACTTCCATATGAACTCACAGTGGTTGTGAAAGCATGCACAAGAACTGTGCAAGCTCAAGTTAGCTAGCCAAAGCTCAGCATGAAGAGAGGAGGTGGCCATGATGACTACCACCTCCAGCTAGGAACTATTGAACATCGATAGCTTCTGAGTGAGAGAGAGAGAGAGTTAGATTTCTTTAAGAGTATACTTATGGTAGTTTGATCATGCTCCCTTGGATGGCCACACACCAAACAGTATATGGGCAGCACAAGTTGGACTTGATGCATTAAAAAAAAAAAAAAAAAAAAAAAAAGGGACACAAAGTTGAGTGAGTAGGGAAGGGAGGGTGGACCCGGAAGGAGTTCTGGGAGGGGAAGATATCCCCAACTTAGAAACAATCATTGTGGAAGAAAGATGAAATTGCACTGGAAAAAAGTCTCAGTGTTAAATGTATGTTGTGCAAAGCATACACCACAGACCACATAGTTTGAGCCTGAAAGATGCCAAACACTTTCAGCCTGGTTCAGTATGGCCAATAATTGGTATTTATGGAGCTTCTGCTGAGAGTAGGATTTGTAGGATTGATTGTTTACCAGTGGCTAGGATCTCTAACTTCTACCTGTTTTTTGTGCGTTAAATTTGAAGTAAGGATATATATCTACATAGATATCGATAGATAGATAGATGAGAGAGAGAGAGAGAGAGAGAGAATCTA
>NW_008352871.1:1249009-1261227 GCF_000622305.1 Nannospalax galili | reverse complement strand
GAGAGAGAGAGAGAGAGAGAGAGAGAGAGAGAGAGAGAGAGAACCTTGGTTATCTTGGAAAATCTAATCAATTTAGTCAGGCAGTGAAATTACTATTCACATATCTTACTTAAAATTAAAGTAACTGAGGAAAATGTTCTAGCAACTGTCTTTATAAAACAAGTTTTCTACTTTAAGAATGAAAAAAATCTTACCATATTTGGAAAGATATTACCCTCATTTTGCTGAGTCTTCTGGAAATTTATAAATCAAAGCTTTATCATACCACCTGTGAGCTCCCTATAGAAATATAAAGGTGCAACTGCAATATTTTTTATTGGAATGCATGAGTGCAGTTCATTTTTCTTATTGTGATGCTATGTTCTCAAAGCTTCATTAAATTAGCAGCATTCGTAATGCTTGTTAGTTGCTTCAGATAGTTTTTCTTTCAGTCTACAACACTGCCTGAGAAAGCAGAACAAATTCATTCTGAGGGTACTAATGCCCTCTGAACTATAGAAAGAAATGTTTTTTTTTTTTTAGTATTTTGTAATGCATTATTCAAATTTAAACCAAAAATTGACTGTATCTAACACATTCATTATCTGAAGAACAAATTATTTTGCAAATTCCTAAAATATTTAGCAAATACTGAATCATGAACTCACATTCAATTTTAAATAGTTTAATTTTCAGGATAGCACTGGCATGAGTGACATAGTGTTATTAAAACTATTATAGTATTTCAAGCAGAAAAATAAGATTATGAATTAATAGAACATATATGCATATAAGAAAACACAAGAGTGATCAAGAGTAATTAACTATTCCCATGTTTACTGAGTATATGAATTATTGGTTAGATAATCAATAACAAAATCACAGCCAAGAATGCATTCCCAGGGCTGGCATGATGGCTCAGCAGTTAAGAGCACTGGCTATTCTTCAAAGGACCTGGTTTTTGTTCCTAGCACCCATATGGTGGCTAACATCTCTCTGTAACTCCAGTTCCAAGGGCTCTGATACCCTCTTCTAGCCTCCATGGGGATTACATACACCTGGTGAACTTATAGATATGCAGGCCAAACACTCATGCATAAAATAAAAATAAATCAAAAACCTTTTTAAAAGAATGCATTCTCTTCAAATGCTTCCACACTTATTAGCATCTGGTTCAACTCAATGAGTCAGCTTTCCTTGATAGGTCTCAGCTAACATCATAATCTGAATTCAATACAAAACATGTCATCTGTAAGTTAAAATTGCTAACCTTAGAGTATGCATATGCTTTTATAAAAGAGAAATTTTCCATTAAACTGTTCCTTAGAGAAATACTAGCATCTTACACACAATAATACAAAGACTATTTGGATAATTCTTCTAAAGAATAAATGCTCATTTCATCATTAGATTCAGCAGTGTTGGGGCTGAACAGATATTTCACCATGTAGGAGTGTTTGGTGTGAAAGTATGAAGATCTGAGTTCAAATCACAAACAAAAACCAGTTGTGGTTATGTACATGCTAGTAACTCCTGCACTGGGGTATGGGGTGTGTGAGTGTGTGGGTGCGTGTGTGTGTGTGTGTGTGTGTGTGTGTTCTCAGAGAAAGGAGGGTCTCTGGGGCTTGATGGCTGCCAGTCTAGCTCCAGGTTCAATGAAAAACCCCATCTCAATAGAATAGGCAGAAAGCGACAGAACAGGACACCTGATGCCTTCCTCTGGCTTCCATGTTTGGGCATGGGTGTATGGATCTGCCCACATAGGCATACATGTCATACATACATACACCGAACACATGCATACACACACACACACACACGTATGCACATGGGTTAGTGGAGCTGCATAAATAAAATATATTTTATTAACACAACATCAATTACATTTTAAGTAGTAGCTTCATTAAAAAAATAAAATCCTTCCTTAATTCCAGTGAAATATTGCTCTTGCATTTTTGGGTATGAATTATCAGTATTAACTGAGTAATGAGAACCACTTGAAGGTTAAGTTATTAGATGCTGTGTGTCTTGTTTTTATGCTTTTCTTTACTGCCTATGTTGAGAGTGATTACTTATGAGCAAAATTTTCAAGGTGTCAGAAATTTTTTTGATAATCTTGGATTAGTATACTGTAAGTCAATAAATTTCTAGCATTCCAAGAGGTTTTAAAAATTAATTTCTTGCTTAATGACTGAAATGATGTAAGGCAATTTTAAAACCAAAGAACAAATTTTCCTTTGACCTTGTCAAATTCTACCAATTGAAGTAGGATGCAGGTACTCGGTATAAAAAGTAGGTAACCTATCCCTGTTAAATAATCAGGTAATTCCTTACTAGGTGTCAGAATGCTACGTGAATACTCAAAACATATCATGTGGCTTTTATTTCACATTCAGTTTAAGTAATATCTAAAGATATTTTGTTTTTGTTTGAGTTGGTTGATTTTCATAGTTGCCTGCAAAAAAAATGTAGTGAATAAAATTTAAGTGATGAAAATTAGTCATTTTCATCAATTACTACTTTTACCTACTACTATTACTTTGCTAAATGGACATAGTATTAAACCAACTCCTAATTGCTTACCATAGCCATAGATCAGTGCACCTCTCAGCCCTCAACAGAAAAAGCTCCTTTTTGCAGTAAATGACAATTAACACAGAGGCTCACAACTGGTCAAGATGTAGAGAATAGGAGACTGGAATGCTCATCCCTAAATGAGACACTTATATCGCATCTCTCCAACCAAAACTCAGTGATTATTGCAGAAGGGGGGTGGAAAGATTGTAAGAACTGAGGGTTGTTAATGACTGCAAGGAAATAAGATTTTTGGATACAGCAGGGCAAACGCATAGATGAACTCAGCAGTTGTGACAGCATGCAGAAACCCCATCTTAGTTCGTCAGACAAAGTTCCAGCATGAAGGAAGGAGATAGGCACAGTATTTCACCACTAACTGAAAAACTACTGGCAGTTGATAGCTACTGTATGGAGAGCCAGATTTCTTTAAGAGTATGGCCCCTGGTACATCAGCTATGCTCTGGTGTATGGCACACACTCAAGAGTATACGGGTAGCACAAAATGTACTTGATGGGTTAAAAAAAAAACACACACACACAAAGTTGGATGGACCTGGGAGGAGTAGTGAGAGGGGGGCAAATATGATTAAAATACATTATATGAAATTTTCAAAGAGCTAATAAAATTGTTTTAAATTAAGATTAAAATGGCAATTACAGGATCTGTTTTCAGAAGCTTCTCTTTATTTAATTTTTTTGAAAAATATTTTATTATTTTTATTTTATGTGTATGGGCGTATTGTCTGCATGTAGGTAAGTGCACCATGTTGTGCAATGCCCACGGAGGACAGAAGAGGCTGTCGGATTCTCTGGTACTGGAGTTAGGGACAGTTGTTAGCTGCCATGTGGGTGCTGGGATTCGAGCCCATGTCTTCTGCAAAAATAGTCAGTATCCTTAACCACTGTTCTATCTCTCCAGCCCCCTCTTTATTTAATTTTTAAATAAAGCAACCATTTGGATTCGAGCCCATGTCTTCTGCAAAAATAGTCAGTATCCTTAACCACTGTGCTATCTCTCCAGCCCCCTCTTTATTTAATTTTTAAATAAAGCAACCATTACCTAATTATTAAGTGTAATTCTCACCTATCATTTGTACAACTACTGTCAGTAGTGGAATTTTAAGCTAGAAGTAGATGCAGGAGAAACAGGAGAAAGTAAATGAAGCCCATGTATATTCGAGGCTGGGGTGAATACAGTGCTCTTTATTATCTCAGAACAACATTGTGCTTTGAGAGTGAATAGTCTCAGAATTTCTTTTCAAAACATGTTTATTAATTAGAATGATTTGGCAATCCTCTATTCTAGAAATTGAGCTTTGTATAATTCTTTGTGAAAGGAATTTTTGAGTTTCTATCAGTTCTTTTAAATGGCACTTAAAAGGTGAGAAAGAACTGATATATTTACTCACAAAATCACAATGCAGTATATATTTTCAAAGCATAGTTCGGATGACAGAGGGTTATAGATAAAGAAATATAGGGATATATAGTTTTGTGTTGTTTTGAGGTAGGGCCACCCTGTAGCCCCAGTTGGCCTTGAACTCACTATGTAGACCAGGCTGGCCTTGATCTCACAGAACTCCATCAGTCTCTGCCTCTTGAGAGTTGAATTCCTCACATTTTTTAATCCTAAGGCAAATCACATACTTTTTTCATTTTTAAAAGAAAACTAGATACAAATATTTGTTTCTGGATGAGATCTTAAAAGAACAAAAACAAAACCCACAAGGACAAGTTAGACTTGAATGCACACTGAAATCACAATATATCAAAAGCCTATTCACTAAGATTTAATTTTAGACTAATGTCCATTTCTTTTATCATTTGGTTTTTTAAACAGTTTTCCAATTTTGAGTACTTTTCCTATTAAGTTATACATCAGTTTTCAAATGAGGTTAGTAGAATAAGTCACGACATACTAAGTAAGTATTCTGTGTTATGTAAAGGAAACTTCCAGAACTGCAATAATTCTTAAGAATTAGTGCTAATTCCTGAAAACTCTTTAACATGAAATTATAAAACATTTCACGTGCAGAGAGAATTAAAAAAATGTAAAAGGCATGCTATTTGCACCATACAAATAAATGATTATTTTGTCACATTTATATAATGTACTCTTTCTAAGTAGAAAAAATATTGCTATTGCCTCTGAGTCCTTCCTACTCCTGCTTTCCCAGAGATGGCTAGCATCCTGAAGTGTGGTAAATCATTCCTTGGCATGTTTTTGTAGTTCACTACCTATGTGTGTTGTTCTTATTTCATCTGTTCGGGTAAAGTGTTACAGTTAAGAAATTGACAGGTCATTATTATTACTCTTTAAAATTTTTATTAGAATGAACTGCATAACACTTGAATCAAAATTGAATCCATTGCTGCTGAGACTTCAATTTTAAAACTGATTTGGGGGAAAATAAAACGCCCTTTATGTAGCAGTTGTTATAAAGCGGTCCATTTTTTCATGACCTTTGTTTCTCACTTGTGCAATCATTTATACTCAAATTCATTAGTTGGCTTCTGAAAAGAAGCACTAAAGGCTAGATAAGTAACCACAGGTTAATTGGATAACTGGTAATTTGAAAGCTTATACATGCTGACTTTGCAATTATTAATAATACATGAAGCTCTCTACAGATAACCCCTCCATTGGTATAGAAAGCAGCCAAGAATAGAGATCACCTTCTCTGGAAGGAAAATTGCCCTAATCTCTCTCTGACTCAGTTTTGTCATGTACAAAATGGAGATAATACAACACACTTTGCCAAGCTGTTGAGAGGAATATATAAAATTATGTCCATGTTACATATCTAACATATGTAGGTTGCCACAGTGAACATGAATTGTGAACCTTTTCACAATTAATTACTAATTCATTGACACACTTAAGAACCTAAAATTTAAAGATTTTTCGTGTTGTCTGTTGATACTGAATTTTTCTGAGATAGTTTGTTGTGTAGCCAAGGCTACTCTGGAACTTACAATATTGTTCAGGTTGACCTCAAATTTGGAATCTTCAATCCCTGGGGTGCTAGGATTATATAGCTATGTGACCCATGCTTAGCTTTTGACAATTTCAAAGATTTTTTATAATTTGGTATTTTGATATCTTCATAAGTACCCAATTTATTGCTTTAGTCCTTGTAGACTGTACCAATCCTTTTCTTTTAAATGTATTTTAAAACTGATACACAAATAATGAAAAAGCATATATATTAATGGAATACTCTACAAAATTTGGTACATGTATACACTACATAGTGTTCCAATCACATTGACTGTTTTTCTCCTCCAACAGTATCTTATCTCTATGGTGACAAAATACTGTCTTCCAGCTTTGTGAAATGTATGAACATAACTTTTTTATAACACCTTTTTGGCTTCTTCAACTCACTTTTCCACAACAATTAAAGACTTGGGGAAGAGCGGTCCACTGTGTCATACATACTTAACAGGACCTTACTCAGAAAATCTGTCATTTAAAAAAATCTCACCTGCTAGACTTGAAGTGAGTGAAATATGAATGCGATTTTATAATGAGGCCCTCGCAGTGACACACTGTGCCAGTATGTGTCAACTGTTGTCGCCTGCACTAAGGTGCCAGTTGAGGAAGACTTTAATGGGTTTCTGACTCATATGCCAGGCTATAATGGCTTTAATAAAGCATCCTCCTTATGCTGGTCCTGAGGTGTTTATAGCAATTATTCACCTAAGTTTCAGATCTTGGATCAGGCATGATGAAGGACACAGAGAATATCTTTTGGGCTGTTGTCACTGCAAATATAACTCAGCATTCTAAGACTGTGCTTGCTGAATTACAATAGGAAGTTAATTTATAGGATGGTTTTTCAAAGGTTTAGAGCATTGATGCAGGAGAGAGTGTAACTCTGAAAACAGAAACAGTCGCATGGGTAAATTCAGGGAGATCTGAGTCCCTGTCCTCCCTAACACCATGTATTCCTCAATCCCCTTGGGGAAGGAAGGGCTCTATTTTTTTTTCTGTTGTATGGAGGTAGACTTGCCTTGCTTGGAGATATAAGTGTAATCAAAGTGTTCAAGAAGACTCATTCTCTTTGTACCAGGCTTCAAACCCTTGTCACGTCCGGGACAAATATAAGAATCAGTTCCCAACATATCACAACTGAGACACCAAGGAAAAGAAGGCTTATGAATGTTTGCTAATTTATATTAACAGAAACCTTTGGAAAATGATGGAATAATATTCTAAATGTGTTAGATAAGAATTTACTAACTCCACCACATGTAGCACAGATTTGTGTTTAAGAATTAATTTGAACAGCTGGAAATGGTTCTAGCTGTGTGTTTGGTATCAACTGAAACTAAGAATCAAATGATGTTTTCAGTAAATAAAGTTTAGATGCCAGAGATTCTTTGGCATATGAGAAAGGAAGAAATTTGTGTGGTCATCAGGCACTTAACATGTAGTAAGTCCAAATCAAGATGTTTTTAAGTGTAAAATTGTAAGAAAATGGAGCGTAACACCTCTCAACCCTACCTTTAATATTGATCCCATGTTGAACGGATGACATCTTGGCTATATGGGTTCAACAAAATATAAGCTTTGAGAACCATTTTAAGTGTTATTTTTGCTTTGTTTTTAAATATAGATGCTAGAACATTTGAATCTATGCATGTGGCTTACATCTGGCATTATGCTTCTAGTGGGCAGTGCTGATGTAGAAGGATAGAAGTATTTGAGTGAATTTATCATTTGTGACATGTCATCCATCCTCCAGATGTGTACAGGAAAAGGACTCAAAAAACATTACATTCAATATTACAGTTGGAAAGAACAAACTCTCTGTAGAAATGTTCCTTTACCAATGAACAAATTCTACAGTGGAAGGATGGGAAGAGGAAGCCCTGTCTCTGAAGGTAGTGCTGATTTCAGTGTGTGTAAGGTCAAGGCCAAATGGTAGCAGATAGCTCACCCTCATATTTTACTATGGTTCAATGATTATGTTTCATTAAAATTAAAATAACTGGGGTCTATGATGGTTCAATTTAATTTATGTAAAAAAACATTAGAAGTGTATTGAATAATGTGAATTTCATATTGGAAAGATATTGTCCTTCAACAGATTGCTAGAGTGTGAGGTCACATCCAACATCAGGCTTTGAGGAGCCTTAAAATAAAGGCCAGGTATGGTAGTTTGAGAAGAACCATGGGATTCCATTATATTATGCACTAAAATTTTGTTAACTTTCCATTGGAATCCAGTTTATCAGGACATCTAATACGAAGGAAGCTAAATAATACTGATATTGTTAATACCTAGAGATTCCAAACACTACTGGCTTCCAGAAAAAAAAAAAATCAGTTTTATCTTAATTCTCTCTTATGAGTACCATATCAGTTCTTGCATACAGTGCTGAATCACAAATTACCAGAACCCATGCTCCTTGACCTAAATTTTTATAATAAGTAGCCTTTAGAATTGCTGTTCTCTATACAATAAAAATAAAAGAAAAAGAAAAATGAGATATGAGTTTCATATCTATAAAACTCTGAGCTTATTGGTATCAGTACGAAACACTGAAATGCACAGTTCATATGCATTCCTTCTTAAATGCACTAAACTTCTGTGTGAGAAGATAGAAGAATTTAGCAAAAGACAATTGCTGCTTATAAACTCTGACAGAGACTTAATTGCTAAAGACACAAACTCTCTTATTTTTGTCTGCTTTAAATCCTCTGGCTCCTGGTCATTCCACTCTTCCCACATCATCATCCTGGTCTATGGGATTGACACACTTATGCTCACACATCTGTGTCAGCAGGAAGCAACAATTGCTTTGCTTACCTTTTTAAGGTATAGGAATTTCAGCAAAGGGGAGGCAAACACTCCAAAAACGTAATTTGCTGCAGTCTAGGATATTTTCCACAAAGTCAAAGAAAAACAGTTTCTTTTTGACCTACAATTTTCAGCAAATGTAGCTGTTAGTTATATTTGGGTTTTGGATGAAACATGTATCATAAGAGCAGAGCTGGTCAATTCATTGCTGCTTGCTGCTGCAGTCATGAATGTCAATATGATAAATCTCTTAATCTTGGAAATCAGGGAGATTTTTAAACACAGTCCCTCTGATATGGGATGCTTAAGTGAGAAGTTAACTTCTGTGGTGATGTCATGGTAAAATTGGGTTTTCCTGTTACTATAGTATAATCTACTCTAGAACCTCACTGATAGCTAGAGTTCCAACCTGTGGCGTGGGGGGAGGGGAAAGAAAGGGGGGTTCATCTGGGAGGAGTTGGGGCAGGAGTGGGGGTGTGTGAATGTGATAAAAATACATGGCGTGAAAATTTCAAAGAATTAGTTAAAAAAGTTTTCTTTGCAGAAATGTAAAGTAACCCCTACAAATTCAATCAGACAAAAAACAGCACAGAGCTGGGGAATGGGCAAGAAGTCCAAACCTCAGCCTGGGAACTATTGGCAGCTGATCATTGATGGGTGAGGAAGAGTTGTTCTTTAAGGGAGTGATGCTAGATAGGCTGACTAGAGTCTAGTGGACTAACCTACACCGAAGGGCATCTGGGTGCAAAAGATTGACTAGTCCTTAACATATATGACAGAATTATGAAATCCAGTGAATAGACTATGAGGCAGTGCAGATAGGGAAGGGGGTCTAAATATGATTAAGATGTATGAAATGCACAAAAATTCATTGTATATGTTATATTTGTACAAAACTCTGACTAGCATAGTAAAACCTAAATACTTCTTGCATTCTCTTTCGAGTACCAATTTTTTGAGATAAACTGAAATTGGACTGATACCTATGAACTGTGAAAGAAGATATTACTTAATGAAGGGGAAAAATATAAATAGGAAGGGGTCAGTCAGTTAGTCCTCTTTTGATTTCTAAGGGAGAGTGAACTAAAAAATACTATTTCCCTTCTATAAATCAAAAAACTAAAACAAAACAAGGAGAGCAATTTGAAGAGAACCATAGCAGGAATCTAACGCAATACAGAAATGGAGCTCTGCCCATGGCCTTGTGTCATGCTTTTGGCATGTGCTGAGTCCAAAGCTCTGAATCTGGTGCTTGTCTTTCTAGATTAGTAGGGAATCATTTCTAAAGTCAAGTTCTGCAGTAGAAGCACAAAACAGTTCAGCTAAAATTTAAAATTTTAACTTTCTTGCCGTAACTGATGGGTAAATGAAGGTTCTTACTGTATTCTTGTGCTGGTTAGTTTTGGTCAACTTGACACAAACTAGAGTCACCTTGGAAGAGAGACCAGCAGTTGAGCAATGTCTTCCTTCTGATTGTCTTGTGGTATATCTGTAGGGCATTTCTTGATCAATAATTGATGTAGGAGGGCCCAGCCCACTCTGGGCTGTGTCAGCTCTGGGTAGGTGGTTCTGGGCTATGTACTTAACTTGACTGGGCACAAGAATGAGACAAGCAAGTGTTCATCCATGGTCTTCACTTATGTCCCTGCCTCCAGATTCCTCCCTTGGCTTCCTTCTACAATAAACCCTTTCCTCTTCAAGCTGGTTTTGGTCAGTGTTCTATTACATCAATAGAAAGGACACTACAACAATTATTCTAATAATTTGCCAGTCACTTTGTTATCATTGATACAATTCAAGCATTGTTTCTTTTTGAAAATATTCCTTAAATTTCATAATAATACATTTAATCTGAACTACTTATGTATTGATATTGTGTGTCAGGAAACTGGCTTATATAAAGAATACCTGTGTACTTTATGTTTCTGAAGATGTTACTTGTCAACATACATCTCAGATTTGTAGCATTTGAATATAATTTTAAAATTAAAAACAATTTTCACAAATTCAAATCAAATCTCTTTTTCAATATTCATTATATGCAGTTTTCCCACCAAAATCAAGCTTTTGACATGCTGAAACTGCTTTTGCATCGCCACTTACAGAAACTTAACATGCTTACCTGCCAAAATTTCCACATTGAAAATATTTTCAAATGCTAATTATTAATAGGATGCATATTTATTCATTTGGTTAATGCTGTTTTGAATATTAGTCTCCCAAATACTTGTGAAAGACTCTAGAACTTGAATGAATGCTAATGAATGTGAGAAAAGAACACGGAAGTATTTTATAAAATAATTAAGGCAAACTGCTTTAAACGGTTCATAGAGTACATTGCTCTTAGATTTTAACTTCCTTATTAAAGTTCAGTTCCACTTGAAGCTTCCATGTCCTGTGCCTCAAAAGATTCAGGAAGACAGCGCTAGGCGCATCACTCAGCAATTACAAATTATGAAAATGAAGCCAATTTTCTTTTTCTCTTGATTGAAGGGGAAAAACTTTTGAGTATCAGGAGAGGATTTAACCCATGTTGCTGCTCTCTGTTGAGTTCTCTTGCTTTCACATTTTCAGAGAACTACTCAATAGTTCAGATTCAAAACAAATTACAAAATTGACAGCTATATAAATAGAAAAAGGGTATTTTTTTCTTAAGTATTTGGAAGACTAATGCAGTTGATTTAATTATTTGAAGGGATGATTTTATTCCTATTAGCAATCTGCAGCAAATATAGTTGGCTTTATATTTCATCACTTTAAGAAAAGTTTATTAAATTTCAGTTATGCATAAAGTCATGATCCACAAATATATGAACAGCAAGATAGTGAGGAGGTGGGGCTATGAAGTTCGAGGACTCAAACAGGAGTAATTCATGACTTTGAACTTAAAATATATTACATGTAATATTCCCTATATGCCAAACTGCTCATCTATGCAAAGCATCAATTTGATATGTGTGTTGTTTAATTTTGTTTAAATAAGTGACTAAATGGTTATCCAGAATCTTATAATGAATGGGAAAGCCATTTTATGTGAATGTATAAATAAGCAGGTTATTTAAAATATAGCTCACAAAATGTGTTACTAATTTTATTTTGTTTTTGTAGATTATTGTTTAGCGTTTTAATTTTTCCCCATTAATTCGGTGAGAGTTTAATTTTAAAAACTTAAAATTGGATCTGGCAAACCTGGTTCTAGCTATGCCTTGTCTGTTGACTACTCTTGTTCAATCATTATACTTTCAAGAGTTGTGGTTTCCTCACCTACGAACTCAAGAATTTTGATTATAGTTCTTTTTTGTTTCTTTGGTTTTATGATTTTTGAGATTGGATTTTGCTACACAGCCTAGACTGGTCTGATACTTTTCATGTAGTATAGACTGGACTTGAACAGATGATTGTTCTCTCTCAGAATTCACAGTGCTGTCCTGGGATTGCAGTTTCCTACTGGGTCTGTCAAAATTTAGTAAGCTCCTAGGACTCTACCAACAGAATGAACATTCAGGGGAATAACGGAGAAAAGCAGCTGAGTCAGAGAAACATATCTTGCATTGGGGTATGGTGGTGTACACCTATAATCTTAGCATGGGGGATGGGTGGGTGGGGATGGAGGATGCCGAGTCCCAGGACAGCCTGGGCTTCGTGTGAGACCCTGCCAAGGGGAGATAGAGGGAGAGAGAGAGAGAGAGAGAGAGAGAGAGAGAGAGAGAGAGAGAGAAAGAGACTAAGAGACAAGGAGATGGGAACAGGCGAACTCTGTTCTTATGGGAAACTCAATAAAATTCTCTGGATGTCAGACTATAAGTTAAGTTCTCAGAAGTTCAACATGATAAGCAAATGTTAAACTTTCTA
>NW_008352871.1:1225559-1248806 GCF_000622305.1 Nannospalax galili | reverse complement strand
GGTGTGTGTGGAACTGAAAAAAAAGAGAGAGAGAGAGAGAGAGAGAGAGAGAGAGAGAGAGAGAGAGAGAGAGAGAGAGAGAAAGAGACTAAGAGACAAGGAGATGGGAACAGGCGAACTCTGTTCTTATGGGAAACTCAATAAAATTCTCTGGATGTCAGACTATAACTTAAGTTCTCAGAAGTTCAACATGATAAGCAAATGTTAAACTTTCTAAATTTGTTTATGGATGATAAACAAAAAAAATATTTCTCAGAATTTGGAAAGAAAATGACAGAGTTAGAAATGAGAAAATATAAGAGACTGTATGTAGCAATCTAAATACTCTCCAAGAGCAATTCCAAAAGAGAGCAAGAGAATAGACATATGAAGAAAAAAAGCACCAAAAATAATTTGAGAAAATTTCTGTAGTTGGAGTTAATGGTGTTGTTGACTGATTGAACCATTTAGTACCTAATATTTGAAAATGTAAATAGGGGCTGGAGAAACGGTAAATAGGGGCTGGAGAAACGGTTCAGAGCATTGGCTGCTCTTGCAGAGGACCTGGGATTGATTCCCAGCACCCACATGGCAACTAACAAATGACCATAATTCCAATTCCAGGGGATCAGACATCCTCTTCTTACCTCCACAGACATTGCATGTCATGGGTGCCCTTACATACATGGAGGCAATACACTCATACACATAATTTAAAATAAAAATAATAGATTTTAAAAATGTAAATAATCAAGGAAACATGGACAAGCCACCACAAAGTACCTTTTAGTGAAACTTCTTTGCTTTGAGTATTTTCAGAGTGTCACTAGATGTGCTCTCTGGAGGACAGCATTTTGTTCATGAAGAAATTAAACTAAGGAAGGAGAAATGGGATCTGGGAAATAAGAAATCCAATGTAAGACTGATATCACAAGGTTTCAGTTTTAAATACATTCCAGTTGGAACAAAAACATGAAGAGTATTTGAAGGCAGTGTCAGAAAAAAAAATCTCAGACTTGTATATTACTGGATAGGATCAAATATTTAGGAAGTTTAAAAAAATGGACTGATTAACTTCAGAGTATGAATAACCACATACAAAAATGTAAGAAACTCTTAGTGCTCTGTTTGACTCTGCTATAGACTTGCTTAGCTAAGGACCATTTGCTTAATAATGTTAATTTTTTTGCTAATTTAATAAAGAATATGATTGTGAGTGAATAGGACTCTAAAATGGACAATTATGAATTGTTTGCCTTGCCTAGCTGTGAATCTTGTCAACTATATCAACAACTGGCCTGGCAAAATATGTGCATTGGTGTAATAGTGGCACAAATATTATGGGGGTTACCAACTACTTTCTAATTGGATTTAAGGTCTGCTTCATAGAATGGAGCCAATACTTGACACTGATATCAGGTCTAGGAACCTGAGGCTAGACATGTCACAGATCATAGAGGAGAGCCTAATACTAGTTTTCTATTAAATAGTATTATATTAAACTAACTCCTAGTGACTTGTTATACCCATCTCTCAACTTTCAGCTTTCACCAGAGGAGTCTGTTTGTTGTTGCTGTTTAGTTTTAATGCCACAGATGGTGATTAATACAGAAAACCACAACTGGCCAATGTGCAGAGAACAAGGCTGCAGATTGCTTAGCCCTGAACAGGACTCCTATCTTAAACCTCTGCCTCTCAAGGCTCAGGGATCATTACAAGGAGGAGGTAGAAAGATTGTAACAGTCAGAAGAGGGTGGATGATCACAGAAAATAGAGTTTTCCAGACAGCTGGTCAGTTACTCATATGAACTCACAATGGTGCTTATAGGATTTGCAAGTCTCATGAAAGCTCAAACCAGGCAAAATCCCAACATAGATGTGAGGAAGTGAGTAAGAAATCCTAACCTTACCTAAGAACTATTGTTACCTGATGGTTGTTGGGAAGGGTTTCAAGGATTTGACTGTTAGTAGGTTAACCAGGTTCCAGTAGATGCACTCACATTGAAGGACATTTGGTGACATAAGTTAAGCTCCATAGATTTTATTATATCTATAAAATAGAGTACATTAAATTGGGTGGGGAGAAGTAAGGGGATGTGTGAATAGGAGAGGGGATTTAAATGCCATCAAATTATATTGTATGAAAATCACAAAAATTCAATTAAAATTAGTTAACTAAATAAAAAACAAAAACCCAAAGTGTTTGTCAATGCATATAAATTAAAACTGTAGGAGGAACCATCAAAAGAAACATCTAACAGATTAAAGAGATTATTTGGCGGACATAAATTGAAGCCCCAGAAGGCAGTAGGAGCCTGCTTGGTTTGATTATGATTAAAAAGTTTTGTTCCATTGATTTAAAGAAAAGGTCTACCAGGTTTGAATACCAGCACCCACATTGGCAGCTAACAACTGTTCATAACCCCAGTCCCAGGGGATCTGATAGCCTCTTCTGACCTCTGCAGGCATTGCAGGACATGGGTGCACTTACCTACATGCAGGCAGTACACACATACACATAAAATAAAAATAATAAAATTAAAAAAAGAAAAAGTCTACTTATTGTTGTGATAATTGTTAATTCAGAATTGGAATTCAGATACTGAAGACACCAGCCAGAGGAGCTGCATGGCTGTGAAAAAGCATGGCTGAGCTGTTTAATTAGATGCTTAAAACACAAACTCATTTAACTTCAAGGTCTTATGAAGTTGGAAATACATAATTAAATTTGGACTAATTCAGTTCTAGAATGCTGAAGCAGAACCAGACACTGTTTATATTAATATTTTCTTGAGAGGTAGGATTAAAAGCCAAAAGGA
Source organism: Nannospalax galili (assembly GCF_000622305.1). Lineage (NCBI taxonomy): Eukaryota > Metazoa > Chordata > Mammalia > Rodentia > Spalacidae > Nannospalax > Nannospalax galili. The sequence goes on along the minus strand of NW_008352871.1, from coordinate 1,246,008 downwards.
GTTCCTGCTTATAAAGTATTCCTAAAATTGCCCTGTACACAGAAACATCATAATAAATTCTGCTTATTGGTATCAGTGTACAAATTTTTAAAAAACATATATCAAAATGAAGTATTTGATTTTACTTGTGAAACTATTAAATTAAGATTGAAGGAAGCAGGGACTGGGAAGATAACTCAGTCAGTAAGGTGTTTGCACTGAAGTGTGAGTTGGAATCCGCATAAACCTAGCAAAGCTGGGCATGGTAGACCTGATCTGTAATCCCAGTGGTCCTACTGTGAGAGAGAAAGTGGAGATGAGAATTGCTGAAAACTCTTAGGCTAGCAAGGTTGGCACAGCCACAAACAAGAAGAGACCCTGTCTCAAACAAGGTCAAAGTGAAGCGCAACAGTGGAGGTTGTCCTCTGACCTCCATATGTCTATTACAGCCCACGTGCACCTGTACACACACACACACACACACACACACACACACAGACAGAGGGAGAAACAAAGACAGAGAAAGAGATAGAGACAAGACAGACAAAAAGATTTTAAAAAGGAATGCAAGGAGACAGAAAAATCAACACCATCATCACATAATAGTTAACAGCTGAAATTCCCAAACACGACCTGGTGATGGCTTTTGTGTACAAAACATAGTTGATAAGGATATTGCTTGTGGAATTATATGGAGTAACATATACTTTGTTTTCTACTAAAAGAAATTATAAGCAAACTTTTCATAAGTAGTGTTTGTCAAGGGCTCAGACTTTGATCTTCTTACTGGAAATTACTCCAGATTATTTTACAATTCATGGCTAAATTTTACTTTGATGCTGATAGAACCCTGCTGGTTTTTTTTTTTTAATATCTAACTTTCTCATTTAGCTTTTATTCTATTATGTTATTGGACAAACAGAAAATTAGTCCTTAAAACAGACCTTTCTCCATCTGTAGAGATGAGGGACATTATCTTATTTTTCTTATGTTGAGATGGGACAAAGAATATATTTTATATACTACATACATCAAATTCATAAAATTTTTTCTTATGCAAAAATAAAATAAGATAAAATTAGTTTTCTAATTATACCTTTCTAAAGACATTATAATGCTACCCAGATATGATTACCTCTCACTTATCCTTCAAATATTCATTTATGGTAAGCTTTTAAAAGCTTTATTGGATTGATATTTTCACATCACTATCATAACTCTCATGTAGATATGTATATTTCAGATTTTAACTATTCTTATATATATTATATATTTTTTCATATCAGCTAAGCAACATTTGGAATTTAAATAGTCAATAAACAGTGTACATTTTTTGGAAGCTCCTAAGAAGTTATTATTTCATATTCACCCTCTTTGGGTTATGTGGCTGGCCCATACAGTGCTGATTTAAAATCCTATTTACCTTGTTCTTGTGACAAAGGCTATATTCTGTGAACTGTTAAATAACCCCTAATATTTATGCCATGCTTGGTTAAACAAGAAATGACCTATTTCACTATAAATAATGCACAAGTCCACTTTAACAACAGACCACAGTGCCACCTTAGAAATTGCTTTGCATTTATTGATTACTAACAGTGAAACTGAACTATTTGAAAACCTTACATGGCCTTGTAGAACTGTATCTAGAGATAATAAGGAGAAAAAGAATCAATATGTTCCTTCCCTGAAAATCCACATCACCATTTTCCATGAGTCTCTTAAGTAAATCACTTAACAATTTAGATAAGAATGGCTTATAAGAAATAGCTATTAAAACAATCATCATATGGTCAATAACATGGCCAGGTATGAACAATTTTCTTTTCTTTCCACTGTGTACATTGCTTTAGGCAGTATCTAATAAATGACAGATCTGGTTTGGGGTAACTCTAGAATTATAAACAGAAAATAAGAAGTTTTACCTTTTCTGTTGAAAAAGTAACATGTGTCCATAGGGAAAAAATATGCATAAAATAGCTAATTTATCTTATAATCCCATTTTTCAAAACAAATCAGCAATATGTAAGATATGGTGAGTCAAAGCTGCAGTCAGTTTGTTTTCAATGTTCTAGCCCAGTGCTGTCTTATGGCTCCTTGACAGAATATAGGCTCTTCAAGGAAATATATGGAGTGTCTGCATTGGATGCCCTGGCCATCCAGGTAGAAGCTAATCTGATTTTTTGCTAGCCACATTTAAAATGTAAAAAGAAATTATTAAGATTGAGGTTTTGCATTTTATACGAATCATTTAGACTATATTTTACGTTTATAACACATTTAGATTTGAGCTAGGTACATTCCAAGTATGGCTGTCAGTAAATACATTTCTAAAGTAATAATTGCAACGTAAAATACTTCATAACAGATAAGTGAACTAGATCTTAGGGAAATTGTGACAAAAATCAGGTGGTATGGCAATTGTTAACTGAAATGTGCAACTGTCTTAATGCCAACATTTTGTAGAGTACTTTTTCTTAGAGGGAAGTAAAAAAGTATTATAGTTTGCAATATTTTTCATGTAAAACATTTTCAGTAACAATACAAATAATATATTTAAAAATGACCAATTGTTGACTACATCGATAATTAAAACATAAATTCTAGGGATCCATGAACTAAGGAGAATCATTTTGACAGTGGGGGTCCCAATTGATTTGCATACCAGAGCAAGTGCTAAAGTAACAAATCAGGCTGCAGTGAACGCACAAAAACTCGGTAATAAATTTACAAAATAATGTTGAAAAGCTTACTTGAGAAAGAAGGAAAGAGTGTGTGAGTGAACTTTGGTCACATGGTTATCCTAAGGGATTATTTCATGTTTCCCCAAAAGTTTCCTCCCAATTTCTAATTTGTACATACTCCTTTAAGAAATATATATCTGTACATATATACATATATATCACATATTGGGGAGCCCTCACTTGTCACCTCAATAAAATGAACATATATTGGAATAAACATCTGATATGCAGTTCATAATTTACAGAGTCATTTACAAATACTGTGCAAAAATATTTCTCACACTCAATTCCTGATAGAATATCTTGTGAATGTCCATGGAAATTTGCTTTGTAATTAATTCTAACTACTTACTTCACATGTGATTTAATATCCATGGTTTGTTTCTTGCATTGTTCTTACTGAAACTACAAATAATTTACATTAAATGTGCAAAATTCATGCCAAATAAATAGGACACTTCACATCCCATGGAATGAATTTTCTCTAATACAGAGGTTCTGTCTACTGTTACCTGAGGTCAAACGAAAGGGACCCCTTACTCTCTCTCACACACACATTCACACTCATATACACATATACAAAAGAGGATACAAAGCCTATAGCTAATTTCTAGCAATACTTTGAATTACTACTTCAACTATAGAGCCCATGAGCTCTTTATTTTTCATGATTATCAAACAGAAACCATTCCTTCACTTCATTTTTCATATCAAATTTAATAGAGGATTTCATGAGTAAAAACATAATCCATATTCAAATGAAAGAGGCATAAGGTAATGTGTTTAACACAGAGCAGGAAAGAGATTCCTGAGTAATCAAGAATTTCCTATAACAAAGTGTATTAATAAAAATCACTTAATTTTAGAGTAGTAAAAGAATTGTATTTTCAAAAATAGGACTATTCAGAAAATTGACTTTTTAGTCAGTTTGCAATGACTTTAATTAGTTCCCTTGTAGGAAATGAAGATAATTTTGTAAGTTTATTATTCGTATTAATTCATCTAATGGCATTTTTAAGAGCTTAAATATGGCAACTGATTAACCCAGGGGGAAAATAAATAGAAATTTTTTAATGCAACATTTAGTACTAAATGCTATTTAAGTTCTCTTAACTCAGTGCTCCAACACAATTTGTGTATTGGTTATATATAACATCCCAAGATCTACAAAAGACGAAGAGCAAAATCTATTAAAGCATCTAAACAATGCAGTTTATCCAGCTTGACTGAACACAAGGAAGAGCACTAAGATGTATTGGTGAGGATCCCCTGAGAGGGCATGCTGCCTGGGGCTCCTCCTTTCATAAATACAAACTTCCCGTGTACATGTGATAGTAAGGATCACGTTTACGACTCTTTTTCAAGCTTGTTTCTGGAAAGGAATCACAAACTTGCTCACCATCACTGTAAACTTTGATCAGTTAACCCTTTGTTTTCTATACCTACATTGAATGATAGGAGGAAAATGAGAATGGAACATCTTCAGGAATAAAGAAATACAAGTATTAAAGTTATTTTCAAGGATGCTGCTAATTTTATTACTTAGTTCAAGTGTTTAAAACTAAAACTGGGATAAAAATTGAGTAGTATTTCTACAAAGATCTGAGGGTGCGGCAAAGTCAAATATCAGCTGATTATTTTCTAACAAGAAATGTGTCTCCAGATCTCCCGGATCACATTGTGTTTGGCTTAGTCACCTGTAAAATTGTAAAGCAAGAAAGATTCTCCACTATCTGTAACCTCAACTCTCCTCCTCCTCCTGTAAGCTACACCCAACCTGTCACCCAGCAAACTGTGGAGAATCCCGTCAGCAAGCACCATGAAAAAGGCACAATAAACAGCTGCTACCCCTGTCTAAAGTTTCAGTCAAATTACCCTTAGAGTAACATGTGTCATTTATACACTATGCCTGCAACTATACTCAGAAATTATGCTAGGCACACTCTCATATTTTCAGACTGATCTTTCTTAGCCATTTGTATGTAAATTATTCCCAACACAGTCACTTAATCTGTACTTTTATGCTGACAGACACTTGCTTCAGACGAGGTTAGTGGAAAAGCACAAACCAAAAGAAAACAACAACAACAACAACAAACCCCCACACATTTCATGCACATAAAATTCTGATATATGAGTTGGTAATTACTTCGCTTTCTGTTGCCTGTAAGACTCTTAAGTGTAAGGAGCAGCAAAAGAAGTTGTTATTTTTGAAACTAATCATTTGCAGTGTCTTACCTTTTACCAATAGTAATTTGATCAGATGTTAAATCTCTAAAAGTGTAACTAGGTTAACAACATCTAAATAGGTTAGCAACATCAAAGTTTCACATAGATAATCTTTCATTTATATTAAAAATAGATGAGAATTAGAGCAGTTTTCATGATAAATTTCTGTTCTTGAAAGTGTTTATTTCTGCAATACAAACTTGAAGGACAGAAGAAAGTCTGGAAAATGAGAAGTTGTGACTGTGAGCTGGAAGCAGGCATGGTTAGGTCATTTTACACATGTGGCTGATGATGGATGGAGGTGGAAGCAATTCAGGAGGAATTTAGCAGTGGGAAAAGAGACACTCTACCTGTATAGCCCAGCGAATTGTCATCGTTATCAGAGGTGGGGGCTGGCGTCCCGGTGTCGGTCCCCCTTTCTAGGTCCTCAGGGTCTGTCGGAAACAACACCAGAGCTGCTGATGGGGTCATAGTAGTAACAGTAGTTGCCATTTCGAACACAGCATGTCCAGACACAAGTAAATCCACATGTGACAGAAAAACACACAAGGACAACAGACAGCACACATCTTCCTTTCCCTTCCTGCAGCACACTGGACCCTGAGAAGGTCTCAGCACCATGGCTTACACTTTCTCTTTCTCCCCCTTAATTTCCCTAATTCTCTGCGCTCCCTGCACCTTTGCTGCACTTCAAAGCTGGCGAAGGGCTCTGACTGCCCTCTGTGAGGCGGCCAGCATGACTGAGGGAGCATATGGAGGAGGGAGAGGGCAGGGTAGCTGAATGCTAGCATTGCTAATTTTCTACCTTATTGTTAATCAAAGCTATTGACTGTGATCACTCCCCATCATCGCTTCATCTCCTGGCAATTACAGAGTCCAGGGACTGTACTTCAGACAGAGCAGCGGGAGTGGGGGAAAACAGGGTCTGGTTCAGGGAGAGGGAGGGTGGTAGTATAAAAACGCCCCACTTTCCTGAGAAACACATCAGTACCTCCCATGTATTCGGAAGACAACAATTTCTCCTCCGATAGGGATGAGAAAAATGGGAACAAATGTCTAAATTAAACAACACCTAATGGGTTATTTTTGGTTTGAGAACTTAAAAGCATTCCAGATTGCTTCTGATTCTATGTCACAACCACCCATATAAGCGTTTGCATTCATCTATTTTTATTTTTCTCATGTAAGAAATGCTTTTTTAATGATTTTCAAATTGCGTGTTGATTTTCCTATGCAGAATTTTTGAAATGGGGTTGAACACAAGAATCAACCATCTCTAGAAGCTGCGGTTTAGTACATGCAGAAAAGCAGCCACACCATTGCTACGGGCCGTTGCTACAGGTCATAGCTATGTGGACTAGATAAATGTGAGCAGCATCTGTCTCTTCCCTGCTGATAAGCAGACACAGAAACAATAAAAAACCACGAATATACCTCCTAAATCAAATAATGTGGAGTCATAGGTCATTCAAGTTGTAATGTTCTGGGCGGCTTTTAATCCCCTTATACAGCATCTGCAGAAGAGTCCTTAGTTTTGCAGGGGGAAGAGCTACAGGGCGAAGAGTTGGTGCTTGTTCAGGGAAGAAAGTGTGTCACATGAATGAGGCAGCAAGCACACGCAGGTAATGTCCCTCTAGGAACATCACAGGATCATTCATTTTGTGTCTTTAAGTTAGGTCAACGCATTTTGTCTTAGAGCTGCTATTCAGGAATGATTTAGGAATTTTTAACAAGAAATAGAATGTCTATCACTAGTCCTCGCGGTGTTTTTTGCATGCATCCTATTTATTCGGGCTCATCTTTTTGCTTTCTATATTCCCTACCACAAGTCAAATGATGAAACTATTGTGGCTACAGTGAGGAGAGAAGTGCTTGGGTCTGTACAGGCAAGAGGGAAATGCTCATTCTTGTCTCTCTAATGATGACTTTGCATATCCTCACAAGTGGTTCCGGAAATGGCTAGTCAGCGAGAGTGACCATCTCTCTCCCCTTTCAGCCTGTTAACGCACTAGATGCACAAAGTGTGTAAATCAGAGTTGTACGGTCCCTCCATTAGAGAGAATGAAAAGTAAGTCTCTGTATAAATTGAAGCACTGTTAGTCACTACAATGCTGAACCACAAACCAAGTAATCTTTCTTATGAGGCTAACCAAATAAGAGCTAGAGTGAGAGTGAGAGTGAGAGAGTGAGAGCAAGAGAGAGAGAGAAACAGACAGACAGAGAGAGAGACAGAGAGAGAGACAGAGAGGGAGAGAGAGAGAAATTGCTTGTTCACATGTATTAAAGACTTTTAAGGAAGGGTGCAATCCCTGCTTCCTCAAACTTGTTTAAAAAAAATTCAATCTATTCAGGATCTCTTTAATTTTAGGGATTAATCAATTTCCATAATAAGTGCAGACATTCAAGGAAAACCCTAACTTTATGAAGGTATAGTTCACATAATATGAACATATTTCCAATCACTTTGTTAAAATATGATAATATTCGTCCAAATCCATTATTGAATTATACTGGCTTGTTTAGACAATATTATAAGAATGTGATATAAAGGTTATACATTTTTTTGTTATTGATGGCTCCTTAGATTAAACATTATTGTTCTAAAAGCAGTGGAAACAAGTGGAGTTTATTATCATTAAAATGAGTTGCCTAAATTTACTAAAAGGAAAAATTCCAACTAACTATAACTTATCCTTAGTGATTTGTAAACTTGTTTCTTTCTTTTCTTTCCCCACCACACTATGGCCTCTGTTTAGGCTTGGAAAGAATAGACTTTGCATTAATCAATCAGTTTTACCATATCTACAAAGCACATCCTGTCTACCTAATATTGCCTTCAATTAATGACCTTCTGGCCTAAAGGAAACAAAAGGTGCCATTTTTACTAACTTCACTAATATTTTTTCTTGCTCCTCCTTCCTGTCAGTAGATAATGATAATATGAAATGCCCCACTGATTCACAGTGTGAGCTGGAGAGTAAATGTTGCATCCAAAAGACACACATACACACACACACCCATATTATTATATGTATATATATGCGTGTGTGTGTGTGTGTGTATTGTTGTAATGCTGTTAAGTAGTATTGATTATATGAGCCATAGGCCAGAAGATAAAAAGGTTAGAGATTATTTTGTTTTATTACACTTGAAGGAGTTCTCCTATGTAGACTCTGAGGTTAGGGTTCCATAGGCCTGAGTTAAAGTATGTTCAGCTGCAGTTGATTAAAGCTTTCATCCCATCCATCTACAAATGCATTGGTGCTGTAAGTACTGGTTTTCATGGGTATCTTACTTCCATGAGTCTGTGAATTCCCAGGGTCAGTACATTATTTTTTTGTTTTTGTACCCATCAGTCTTACATTGAACCTAAGGTAATAAATGAATTAATGAAGGCAAATTTTACTTAACTGAAAGACTCTAAATTAGAAACAATTGGAAAATGCAAACAAAAAAGAAAAGACAAAAGCATTTTCTGCACTAGGATCATGTACTATGGGGTAAAATTACTATAAGGGAACACAAATGTTATTGTATGTATCACCTAAAAGCACATATAGTATTTTATGAAATATGAAAAAGAAGTCTGAGTCATAAGATCCTAGACATCTGAGATTGGAACCAAGTCCAATGGGTCTTTGTGACAGCTTCCCAACAGATACGTGCCTCTAAGGAAATAAATGACTGTTTGTACTCACTGCTTTTCAAAGCAACCAATTCCGCTTTTACAATGAAATCCTGTTTTTCGTTTGTTTGTTGGTGGGTTGGATTGTACGTTTTTTTAAAAAAATCTGCTTTTTAAAGTCTCTACCCATCAAGTCTAAGTATAATGTTGAGGTAAGCCCACCACTAATGCTCATTGAATGGTTGCCCCATTCTCCACCAAACTTCTTGAAATGTTTATGTTTCATGGTATTCCAGATGTCGTCCTCTCCAAAGTGCTTTCTTCAAGCATGCCTCTGTGTGGGCAAGGGCTCCCAATGGTTTTTATAAGATGATGCAATTTCCACAATGCTCAGTTGACTGCTCCACCAACAGCTGAATCTTAGCTCCACTCTATGTTCAACAGCCTGTGCCTTGGAAACAGCTTTACCTTTGCTCAGTAAACCACATTGGTTTTTTCCTAGTGTCTTTTCTTAGTATCTCTGTTTGTTGACATATTTTACATAAATATACAAAATATTTTCAATTCTTTACAATTCAGTAAACTGCTGTTATTTCACTGCAGTGAAAACTTAACTGCATTGGGTCACTTACATTTATTCTTTGGAAGGGAGGGTTCTGTAGTGTGCTTAAGGATATGATATATAAGAATTTCTATATACACAATCATAGCTTTGCAGCATATATTAGTTATCTCATATGGGGTATGTAATAGTGGACCATCTTATAACAGTCCTTCACAGATTAATTAAGAATAAAATCTCTGCACTTGGGAGGCAGAACCAGAGGGATCTCTGTGAACTCAAGATTGTCCTGGTCTATATAGTGAGTTCCAGGTTAACTGGGGCTACAAAGAGATCCTGTCCACAAATAAAATATAATAAAAGCAATAGAATAATAACTACAAAAGAGAAGAAAACTCAGAAATCATACCTTCTAGTAAACATTATATTTAACTACAGCCCATTAATACAATGCTGTGATATTTACATTAATTCCTTTTTGAATTAATGGGAAGAGTATATACACTTATAATGTGCTACATGATATAAAATATGTATATATTTTGGAATTGCTTGATAGACATAATTAACATAGTCATGTTGAAGACAGACCCAATCAGTCTTCTGAGATTATCATCAATACACATCTTCTTGCTAATTGTAGTCACCACATTGCATAATAGATGTCTAGAATTTATTCCTCCTGCCCAACTGAAACTGTATTCTTTGACCAGTCACAGCTCACCCTAAATCTATTAGTCACAGAACTGTATTTTTCAAAGTAATAAAGTATCACTTCAGAAATTATTTGCTAACTGAAAAGGGAAAACATACTTTTATAATGGATACATCAAACAATCACCATTTTAACTCAATAATCAAACCTAGTACCACCAAAATAGGTGACTAAAGAATAGGAAGACAACTGTGTGACTCAGCACACAGGTTCACCTGTGATACTTTCTTGCAGACCACCTTAAGTTACAGAAAAAAGTGCCTATAATTATCAGAATATGAATGTAAAATAATTAATTGGTGAGACATCATGGTAATTCTCACTTCCAAAGGGTTGAGATTAAAAACATCCACCTGCATTTTTCCAAGTTGTTCACTCTATCCAGGTGAACAGTCTTACAGTATTAAATGCAGTATCCCAAAGGAATAGCCTGATGCTTAGGTTTAGAGTTTTATTTAAAGAATTTGGGTGGTTTTGCAATCCACTGGTCAAACGGTAGGATTTTCACACTCATCAATCTCTCTGCTGTCTATTCTTCCAATCAGATTCACGTCAACAAATTTACATTAAATACAAAAGTCTTCCTTTTGCCTTACTGTACAGTGTCAAACTGATTTCGTTATAGATTCGAATCATCACTGGACCACACTTTGGCATTAATTGACATTTTGAAGATGACCATTAATAAAACATTAGGGGAAAGCAAATGAATACAAACTACTATCAATATGAGAATTGTGTTCTACAAATTGGATCAATTCCCATTGATTCTTTCTTACTAATCAAGAGGAATGCAGGGAATGGGTCCTTTAAACTAAGTACTGAGGACATTTAATTAGAAGCATAGGCAATGAATTACAAACTTAAGTATAAAAATGTGACGATGTAATCTGCATCAGAATTTACAGGACCAAATTTAAGTTACATTCCAACTTCTGCCCTAGTCTATGGTTAACGTGATTGTGAAATACACATCATTATTTGTCCTATTCTTTCAAAGTGGGAATAAAGGGAGATATGAGCGTTGTTACAGAAACCAATGGAAGATGAAAACAAAAGTTGCTTTCAGGTAGTACATCAAAAATTCAGAGAATGAAGCAAATTTTGTAATGCACAATGTAACTTAAAGACTTGCAGAATGCTAATTACAGATCATCAAAGATGATACGTGTCATTAAAAATTGTGCTGCTACATGTTTTAAAAATGTCTTTTGTGTGTGTTGTGTATGAACTCATGTGCACATATGTGTGCAGATGAGGGAACCCCAAGTGGAGGCCAGAGGAAGATGTCTGAAATCTTCCTCTGTCACTCTGCACCTTGTTCCCTTGAGACAGTCTCTTGCTCACCGTTTTGGCTAGACTGACTGCTCATGAGTTCTTGGCGTTCTCTTGTCTCTCCCTTACAGCTGGGGTTACTGGCACACATAGCAGTGCCTGGCTTTTTATGTGGCTGTTGGGGATTTGAACTCAGTTATGCTTGCACAACAAGCACTCTTACTATCTTCCCAGTTCCCTACTACAAGTTTAGTAAACTATTTAAAACAAACAAACAAACAAACAAACAAAAAAACCCACAACATGGTAACAGGAAACAAGGTATTACAGCTGTCTCCAGTTTTACTATATTAGGAGAATCAAGGAGACTTCCGTACATTTTTTTCTGAATTTATAAGGACTATGATTATAAGGAGTATTGTGTATAATAATTATTAGAAAATATGTTTGGGGCGGGGCTTAAGAAATGGCTCAGCAGTTAAGAACACTTGCTGCTTTTCCAGAGAAACGAGGATCAATTCCCAGCACACACATGGCAGGTAACAATGGTCTGTAACTCCAGTTCCAGGGGATCTGACATTGTTTTCTGGCTTCTGCATGTGATACACTTACATACATGTGGGCAAAACACTCATACACATAAAATAAAAATAATAAAATATATTTAAAAAGAAAATTGGTGTGGGTGGTAGTACACCTTTAATACCAGCACTTGGGAGTCATAGTTAAGCAGATCTCTGTGAGATTTAGGCCAGCCTAGTCTTCATAGTAAGTTCCAGGTCAGCTGGGGTAAAGAGAGATATTTTTTCCAATAGACAAAAACAAAACAAAACAGAATCACAATGTTAAATTATATATAAACACAATGTTATACAAAATATAAAATATTCATCCAAATAAAAATTTTAGTTACTGAATTGTTTCCCCAAAATTTGAAAACTTAATCTTATGCTCTTGAGAACAGAAAAATTCAGAAATGTTTGCTACTTGGCCAAAGAAAAATAATCTTAATAATAGAGTAGATAATATTAACCTCTGACTTGGGACAACAGTACTATATTATATTAAAAAGCAAATTTCATATTATGGTCATTTATTTGGTTTGTGATTAGATTACAAATAAATAAAAGTAATGAAAAAGAAGTAAAACCTGAATTGATTGTAGTCACAAATAATTTTTAAAAATATATCTAACACTTCAATATCCATTTGTTTTCCTATGTATTTTTTATAGTTCTACCATGACCATACCCTGTCATCAGGCTTGTTACCCTGTTTTGAATGCTCCAGTGCGGACACTAATGCTCACAGCAGGCCTTTGACCTTATGCAACCAACAATGTGTGGATTGGAAATTTGATTCCGAATGGCTTCTGACTCCAAGACATTACTCTTTTGGCTATGCTCTGAGGCCTCGTTACTCCACAGGCTGATTCTAGAAACCAAATGGAATTTCAACAACATATAAACAATGGGACACTGAGTGTAGTTGCTCTTACCCCAATACTAAAAAAATAAGATTGGATGATTTTACAGATCTATTTCTTGGCTCATTTAAATATAACACCAGAACTTATGTGCTGTTTAATAGACACAAGAATTTATTTAATGAGATAGTTGTTTTTAAGCAAGAAATACATAGTAAAATATTATTAGATTCATAATTTTATACAATATTATTTTAAATTATGCTGCTTAGGAATTCAAACCACTAACTAAATAAAGGAAAAAATAGATATAGATTTTTTTGACAATTATTTAAAAAAATTATTTTGGGGGCTGGATAGATGGCTCAGTGGTTAACTGCACTGACTGCTCTTGCACAGGGCCAGTTTAGTTCCCAGCATCGACATGGTAGCTAACAACTATCTATAACTCCAGTTCCAGGGGATCCAGCACTCTTTTTGCCTGTTGCAGGCATTGCATGCCACCAGTGCACTTAACATACAGACAAAACACTCGCCCATACTAAGTAATTAAAAAATATCGGTAAATCCGGGCATGGTGGCACATGCCTGTAGTCCCAGCACATGGGATGCAGAGGCAGGTGGATCTCTGTGAGTTCAAGGCCAGCCTAGTCTACATAGTGAGTTCCAGGACAGCTGGAGATACAGGGAGACCCTGCTTTAAAAAGGCAAAAAAAATTTTTTTTAATGACAGACATATTTTTGGCATATGTTTAAGAGCTCTTAAGTCATGGGTATGCTCTATTTTTCTATGCCTAGTCCTAATGCCAGGCATGAGAACACAGTTACATTGATATCATAGATTATTACTGTATGATTGCAGGAAACATTGGAGCATATTTTTGCTGTAGTCAAGTTCAAGATGGCCATACTTTTCTCAATGAATGAACATGTACTATTTCCTTACTTGAGACATTGTTATTTAATTATCCATCTAAAGTATTGTAGATTATGCAAATATAATTTATAATTGCATGCAGTAAATTACTGATAGAATGTCATATTTCTCTTCCTTTCTCTATATATGTATATACATATATGTGTAGATATAGATATATCAGAGCTATTTTACTTAATTCCACTGAGAGTTTTACTTCTGTTTTTCTAGTTGTATGTTACATGGGGGATATGATTGGCACACTGTATATCAAAGAAACTGTGACAGTGATAAAACTAAACTGCAAGCAGTTGTTACATGAATAAACCATGAAGGAATATTAAATATTTTCAGTCAGGCAAGGAAACTGTATTTATGTTCTGAATTCTCTCTTTGATTTGAGTAACTTCCAATGTTGATGTAGTGATAAAAATATAGCCATTCTCTCCTTTGAATGAATGGAGTACATTTTTTCAGTGTTTTCTGGAAATATAAGTGATACAGTACAGATATGGAATTAACATGATTTACTAATGCAATATTATAGGCTTGAATATTCAAAAAATGTTAGAATTCTGAAAAAAAGGTAGTGTGCATAAAACTTCTAAAGTGTAGTCTTGTTTGGAAGAATTTAGGGACATACCAAGCTACATCAAGTCAATGATATATTATGTAGTATACATTTAACACATATTTAGGTAAAGGCATAAATAAGAGATGTACAATTTAGCACAAAGCATCCTAGTGCAATGCCAGGAAAGCAAATGCATTAATGAATAAGGCTGTGACAGAATATCAAAGCAAGGAGAAGCTTTTTAACTCATTTAAATGCAACTTAATTCAACAAAACACAGCAGAGTGCTTTCAGTATGGAAATCGCTCAATTGATGGAGAAATGCTTATAATTTTAAAACCATTTGTTTCCAGATCTCTTCTCCTGGAAACATGGACAGAGTGGAGCTTTTAAAGTAATTGGGAAAATTATTCTTCAACATGACAACATGCTTTTTTTCTTTGATGTCTGAATGTTTTGTGTAAGAATGTCATGGAGGTTTTATGGAAACAATAAGCGATCACTAAACCCATATATAATTAGAAACTGAGACAATTGTCCAGTTGAGTCCTGCATTTACTCACAATCCTCAGATCAAATCCTCAGTAACATGTGATGTGACAGATACCTTGTTGGGGTGGAATTTAATCTGCAGAGATTTGCTGCCTTGAACTTTATCTGTGAGTATTAATTTCCGGTTCATTCCACTTGGTATCTCTAGCTTACTCTGTCTGTTGGGTTTTTGTGGTTGTTGTAGTTATTTCCTCTGCCTACTTTGTCCTGGTACTCAAAGGCTTTTCTTTTATTGAGCTTAGCATCTGCTACCATTCCACTCCCTTCCCGTCAAAGCAGAAGGTAACTTCAACACAGGCTAATTAAATAGTGCTTGATATTAGTTAACAGGTGGTGTCCCAGCTGCCCTCAAAGCATGAACAAATATATTTTAAATGAGAAAAATAGCACAATAGTAATATCTAAATTAAAAGAATGCTTTTTCTATACCAGGGAAAAGGAAATGGAAAGTAAGGAACAAATAGAATCATTCATCTTTTGTAGAGGTAGAAACCTGAGCTTAAGGCAAAATGAACATTTGTGAGACACAATATAAGCCCCCTGATGTCTTTATTCCTTCTTTATTCTTTGATGCTTGACTACTTCTCATCACAGAATACATAAATTTATTACCATTTCTCTGAAATATCCTAATAAGCCTTCTTGAAATCATTGCTACTAGAGTGTTCAGTAACATAGGGGTAAGGTTCAATGCTTTCTTAAATTCAATCAAATATCAAATTATAGATAGACTTGGCATTTTGGAATCACTATAACTAAGTAAGTATTATTTATTTTTAGGTAATCTATTTGCAAAATGATAGGGAACTACAAGTGTTCTTTGATTATTTATTTACTATTGACTTTTATTTTCAGCTATAAAGCATGAGATAAGAAAAATTTGTAAAGATGTCATCCCAGTCCTGAACATCTACTTGAAGTCAGTAATTTTTAAAATTTAATATTATTTTAATTATTTCAAATTACCTATTGCTTTTAAACGAGTCATTTTGTGGGATTGGAATGGTGACTCAGTGTTTAAGTGCTCTTGCAAATGATTCAGGTTGGGGTCCCAGCATCCAAGCCTGGAGGCTCATAACAACCTCATAGTAACTCCAGCTCCAGGGGATCTGATCATAATAACTCCAGTTCCAGGGGATCTGACACTGTCTTCTGGCCTCCACAGGCACTGTACACATACCCCCACCCAGACACACATACATAATATTATTAAAAACAAAAACGAATCTTAGAGGAGTCATTTAATAACTAAAAATATATCTCATGTGTTCATTTCTGTATTGAGAAAATATACATCATGTTTCTATTCTAACATACCAATTTTTAGTCTAGAGGAGAAAAATAAAAATTCACTGGAAAATGGGTTTTGAACATTGAAATTCCCTCTAGTCACATTTCCTTCCATCCTCTGCATGGCTCCTCTTTAGCATCATTTACATGGGATAACCTTAGGGAATCGAGGTTGCTTAATTGCCAGATTGGTTTGCTCTCTAGATATGAATTTCAAGAAGTTTATCTCCTCAGGGAAGAAAAAAGCTTGATAGTGAAACTATAGATTTCTTCACTGGTAGGAGGAAACTTTTCCCAGTGCAGAGGTGTTACAGCACCTGCTCCCTTTTCCTGAATCATTTAGGCTCCTCCCTGCCTGGGAGGGTTGCGGCTGTGAAGCAGCTGAGAGAGATTCACGAGATAACTGCTGTGGCTCTGCACCTGCCTTCCCTCAAGAGCAAGGTGAACCATGGCTGCCATCCCTCTGAGACCATTAAGACCATTTCAAGGCAGCATACGCTTAACTGCAAAAGGGACGATTTTCCTCTACAGTGTCTTCATTGTCTGTCTTTTCTAACCACAGTCACGGCTTTGCCCTCTCCATTCTAATTGTGCTTTTGATTATTGGGGTCATTTTATGCCTTCAACTTCCCTAAAGGTCACAGGGATTAGCTGTGTCGTGTGGAGTACCAGAGAGAGCTGAGGCCTCTTCCGCATTCATCTGGCCCCATTGATTTCCCTCAGTGTAAGGCTAGACTGGCAATGGTGATTATTTTCTTTTCTGAACTCTAATTTGTTATTTTCTTTACACCCCTCCCCCACCTCTCCTTAGGAGAAAGCTTTGGGTAGCAATGGGTGTGTTTTCAGGCAGGGAAGCATATTCACCGTTGATTTTACCAATTTGCACTTCGTTTGATTCCCTTTACTGTTGCAGCCTACAACTCAGAGCCATTTGGTGTTTCTACTTAATGACAAAAAAAAAAAAAAAAAGCGCAAAAACCCCTGCAAGTTAAATAATTTCCCCTTTTCTTGCTACTCTTCACAATTACATACAAATATGTTACATATATGTAATTGCATAGAGACTATGAATTCATATGCTGTGTGTAGTACATACACTGTGTTTTTGGTTTTCATCTCCTATTTTGTTTGCCTTTTCACACTGTTGAATCTTAGACTCGTATTTTTAGTGTGAAAAGGTGTCAGCCTTTGTGGTCACAATTATTTTTACAGTAAGGTATTTCTCACTTTGGGATATCTTTCCACAAGAGACATTCTTTTTGCAAATTAATGGAAATTTGTGAAACCAAGTGTGTTAAAGCATACATTTTTAAGCAATTTGGGTAAGTGAATGCCTAAGAGAGACCAAGACTATATTCTTATTCATATTCAAGCAAAAGCAGAGATGTTTTAGTATGTGAAAATACTTTCTGGGCACTCCAGATAATGCAGAAATCAATTCATTTTCTTGATGGTCAACAGTTCAAAATGCCGAAAAATGCGGTTCTCAGTAAATTTTTCTTCTGTAAGGCAATTGAGGGCGGATTTCAGCCTGGTAAGATTGTCTGTATGGCTCAGAAGAAAGATGTGATGAATTGTGGCTTATTCATAACAAAATATGACCTCATAAACAGTAATGCATTTCTTGTTTTTAAAACTGTCTTTTAAAACTCTTTTGAGTCTCATCCTGTAGCACAGGTTGTCCTGAAATTCACTAGGTATCCCAAACTGTCCTTGAGCTTGCAACGATCTTCTTGTTTTAGTCTCCCTCATTCTGGAATGACAGGTGTAAGCTTATGCCTGGTTTAGGAATGCGTTTCATACAGTATACTGCATATTCAGATTTGAAAACTGCTGTAGCAATCCTCTCTTTTCCTTCATATCTCATAGTACACTTATTAGGGCCTGAGGAAATAGGTTCAGTTGTAAATTCAGCCCTGCAATTCCTTTTCCCAGCTTAATTTTAAGACTGTAAAATGTATAGAATGCAGATAGCCTAAGTAAGAACAGTAGATTTTGTTTCCAAGGATTCAGCTCCTATGAGGGTGCTCTAGGGTAGCATATGTATCGAAAACGGGCAAAAAGCTTACTTTTGTAACCAAGAATCTTTCTACTGGGCTTTTGTGAGCACTGTTTAATAGCGCTCAGAATTGTAAAGAAACAGATTTTCCTACAAATGCGATGGATAACTATTTATGGATATAGAAAAAAATCCACTAAATTTCATATACTGCCAGAATTGTTGTAACTATGCATGATCTTTTAAGGAAAAAAAGAGCTCATAAATAGATATTATTATCTCTTGGGGATGGAGAAAAATAACTGAGAAAAAATTTCTGTCTTCTGTTATATGCAAGATTTAATCCTAAAATGTATCTTTGTACTTCACACAAATCTTAGAATTGCTATAGGTGACATCAGAAATTCCCTAAGATTGACAGGGTTCATTTAACAAATGGATGGAGAGAATTCCATTGGTAGTAGGTTAATGTGACTAGATCAAACAACTAAGAATATGCTTCGTTATTCTTAGGTTATTTGGGACAGGACAAAACTATTGTTAATTTTAAAATTTTCCTTAGGAATGTGAATTTGAGTGCTTAAATATGATTCTAAAACTTACCTGACAGCCTAGCACCTGGCAGCTGTCCCTGCCAAAAATATATAAATCGTTCATTCGGTAGATTGCCTAGTTACTGATGATTCTACGACTCTTAGATTTTTTTTTTAAAAAATCTGTAACTGTACATTATTCTGGCAAAGACAAATAGTTATAAAACATGACTATACAGGAGAAAACACGAAGTGTGGGAAATGTGCCAAAGCAATTATACACAATGCAGGTAGCTGACTGATCATTGTAAATATGAAACAGAGTAACATATTATATTTCGATGTAAGAGAATAAAAATATTGTCAATTTTCCCATCAAACACAAATGCAATTTATTATGTCATTCAGAGTTCTGCTATATGTGCCACATAAGTAGACTGTCCTTGGGTTTTAGATGACATCACAGTGCCTCCTCAAACTTCTTGTAAGCACTTAAAGCCCGGTTGCATTTCTACAGAATCTTGGAAGCTTAGAACCTTTTACTGGATGTTCAAAGAGTTAAAAAATATTTAGAAGACTTGAGATAATTGTTGCTCATGCAAAGAATGTGGGAAGAACTATTATTCTTTTTTCCTAATTTCACCAAGTGGTAACACTTTGCAAACTAAGGACAATATCCCAAATAGGACATTGACATCACTACAAACATGACAAAGAGCCTTTATGTCTCCTAATAAGTTCAGTCAGTTCTGCTATTACAGACCCAGTTTCCTCCTACCCATTCATTCCTTGTGTTCTGGAACTAGTGAGCTGTTATCCCTGTCTATAACTTTGCCTTCCTGAAAAGAATCTACAACTGAAATCACATAGTATAAAGTTTCTTGAAAATGATATCTTTACCCATTGAAATTCTGCAGAGCTTTTTCCAGGTTTCTATGGTTTTGAGAGTTCATTCCTTTTGTATGGCTGTGTAGTTTTCCAAGACATGGGCTTACTACAGTTTGTTAACCAGTTGGGGTACAGCTGGATTGTTTCCAGTTTTTGCCAATTCTGAATAAAGCTGCTATAAACATTTGTGTGTAGGTTTTAGTGTTAAATAGTTTTCATTTCTTTGGGATAAATGTCCAGAAGTCCATTTTCTAGGGCATAGTTGTTGCATTGTTTATTCTATCTATGAAACCTTTTGAGGCTAGTTCAATGATAAATTCATATTAAACACAAATAAAGATCAAAATGCTTACTTAAATGATCACATAAGGATTTTTTTACATAATACCTCTATTGGTTAGTTTTTTGACAAACTGACAATAATTTTTCAGAATGCCTTATAATTAATTAATCAATCAGATTTCAAAAGGCATTCATGTATTTATTGGAAGACATATCTCTACAGTGTTAGAATTAAGGGTGGAAATTAAAGTTCTGAGAGCTCTTTCCTTTCTTCCATTCCTTCGCTCTCATCTACTTGTCTCCCCCCCCAAGAACTCTTCTAGCCTTCCTCCTTTTGTTTCTCCTTCTATCTTTCCCTTCATTTTTCTTCTTTCTCTATAGCATGCTTGAATGTTTAATAGAAGGTACAGACTATGTGAGCCTTACTCAAGATTTTAAAATGCATGTGATATTATGCAGTTATAGGTCCACTAAAATACTTAAGTTAGTCATGTTTTAGAATATCTCATAATAAATACTACTAATAAATCCCACACAATTTATATTGAGAATGGAGAAAAATGCTGAATAACCTTCCTGGTTCTCTTTTTCTTTTGATAGTGACAAGCTAAAAGCCCAAACTAAAAATCACTGAAGTTAAAGAACAATCATTGGACAGAAATTTATTCTGTTGTTACTGTGAAGGATAATCTGTCTTCTCGGATAAAATGTCAATGTGTGGTAGATTCTTATGCAATGCAGAATAAAGCATGTTTGGGGTCATGTAATCTAACAAGGTTTCCAGTCTTTACTATAGGTAGGCTATAGATCAAATGGGACAAAAACGCATACATAAAATTATGTTTTCAAAAAAAAAAAAA
>NW_008352871.1:1213876-1225462 GCF_000622305.1 Nannospalax galili | reverse complement strand
ATTATGTTTTCAAAAAAAAAAAAGGTTTTTGCTTTTTTACACGTTTTCACGTACCACAGAGTTAGAGTTAAAATAGTTTAATACAAAATTTCAAGTTGGTTTGGTTTGCCATCATGAACTGATCATACCAGTTATCAGTACTGAAAAAAACTCAGTTACTAAATATATAGGTAAATTTCCAGTGAAAAAGGTAGTAAAGTACTTCACTATAAGACAAAAACTAAAATCAATGGGTAGTCTTAGAAAATGGATAACAATAATTTATCATCTCAAGCTGTCAGATTTATGGATTTAATGGAAATTGAGGGAAAATTTCTGATTCTAGAAATATATAACACAAATTTCCATTAAAACCCCAATACTTTTAACTTCAAAAACTCTAAGGAAGGACGACGAATTCAAGCCTCTGCCTCCCAAGGCTTAGAGATCATTGTGGAAGAGGAAGGGAAAGATTGTAAAAGTCAGAGGGGGTGGATGGCCACAAGGAAACAGATTCTTCCTGACAGCTGGTCCCTTGTTACCCATTTGAATTCTCAGCAGTGGTGACAGTGTACTCAAGCCCTATGCAAGCTCAAAACTAGGCAGAATCCTAGCATAGACATGGGGAAGTGGGTAAGAAATCCCAACCCAACCTAAAGAACTTTTGACAGCTGTTGTCTCTAATATATATGAGTCGTCTCATATATAAAGTTGGACCAGGGCAGTCTGGGGAGGGACAGAGAAGGGAGGGGATCTAAATACCATCAATCTATATTGTATGAATATTGCAAAGATGCAATGAAAAAAAAAGCAAAACCAAAAACCAATATATATATATTTATACATTTGATAATGGAATTGCTACTTTACAGAATGGTCATCTTTACATAAACCTATTTAATATACTTGGGAAATTGTATAAGATTTTTATAACAAACCTTATACCAACTAATAAATAGATTATCAGACTGCCACCATAAAAGATGGTGGAGGAAAAAGAATTGTTCACTTGACCCAATCAATTTCTGTGAAAAAGATTGAAAGGATATTGATAGAGGTTGACAGAGGATTGTCTTGAATTTAAACCACAACCTTTTATTTGATAAACTCTCATAGTTTGGTAGCAAAAGTTCAGGTCACACTGGTATTATTTCCCTTGAAGCTTGATAAAATAAAACAAAACACTGTAAAATAAAAATGATCACTTTCATGGTGTTCTTTCAGTGAAATGGATGAAGACTGAGAAAAACATATATGGGTAGTTATGAAAAATGCAGTTAGAGACCATTTAATTTAAGGAATAACGGTGAATTGTGTATTAAATCTTTGAAACCTTTGAGACTAGTTCAAATGATAAATTTATACTAAACACAAATAAAGAGGAAAATGCTTTCTTAAATGAATCACCTAAGGTGTTTTCACATAGTTCTATTTACAAAGCAATAAACATATATATCTAAAAAAATAAAAAATTCATTGCTTCAAATGCAGTATGCAGACAATAACATCACCAGAGTTTGGAATAATCTCCTTGCCCTCTTCTAAGCCCCATCCTCCACCAGTGGCCTTTCAAGACGGCCCTGTGAAGAGATGTTCAGGGACTCAGTGTAGGTTTCCAGGGAATAAAGATGAAGAAGAATGAACCACAGGAAGCTTTTTAAAGTGATATTGCCCATGAAAACAGTGAGCGTTAATTCTCTGGGCTGTACTGATTTCTTGTCATTTTTTCTGAAGATAGTATTAGCAAAATATATTTATTATTATACATTTGTAGAGCTAAATATATACTATCAGACAACAACAGAACACAGCATATATATGTCTATGTGCACATACTTACCCACACAGAACTCTGGACTGGCATGAAATATGCAGAATTCTTATCAGCAGAAATATCATTCCTTTAAGATTAATTTTTCACTGAAGATTTTCCATTACTATTTAGTGCTGCAGCAAATTAATGATATACTACTTCATAAACAATTGTAATTTTAAACAGAAAAGATGTGAAGAGAAATAATTAACTCTGGAAGAGATAATTAAAAACAATGCCAGTTTGGAGGCTAGAGAGATGGCTCAGCAGTTAAGAACACTGGCTGCTCTTGCAGAGGACCCGGGTTTGATTCCCAGCACCTACATGGTGGCTAACAATCATCTGTTTCTCCAATTCCAGGGGATTGGATGCCCTCTCCATCCTCTGCAGCCATTGCACAAAATGAGTACACCTACCTACATGCAGGCATTACACTCATACACAAACAAAAATAATACCTAAACTATCTTAAGAAATAAAAATACCAGCTTTAAGTACCTGAAGAAAGGGAACATGTTTTATTTGGTTCTGATTGTTTAAGGATTGAAAACTCAGGCTTGTTTCCATGAATTCAAGCAGAAGACAGATCTAAGCAGAAAGACATGAAGACGACGTGAAATAATTTTAAAAATATTAGTTTAGTTTTATACTGAAATAGTGAAATAGTTATTTCTAAAATGTAGGAATAATGCAGAAATTTCTTTCCAAAGAATAACAAATCAGTGTCTACATGTCTAAGAAAATAGCACAAATTATTTGGGGTCAAAACTAGGTAGATGCATTATAGAAATGGTATAAATTTGCCTTCCAAATGTCAAGGAAAGAGAGTACTGAAATTTTGAATTTAAATTCTAATTTATCCATTTTTAGGGTGTAACTGTACCACATGTTGGATAGTAACTTAAAATTTATGCAGTAGACAGATAATGATTAGTTCTACTGTGGTTTAAAGAATGATTTTTCTCTAATTTGAACTTCAAGATATGTCTGCTTTAAACATTTTCAATCACAAAATTCAGAAAATATTTTCTGTGAGGGGAAAACCCAAGATGGGCTGTCTATGAAACAGTCCATTTTTCCTGAGGAAGATATACAAACTGTGTGAGGGAGAGCAAGCGAATGTGTGTGTGTGGGGAGGGGGTGCTTCTCAGTCAATGAATCATTTTTCAAGAGATCAAAGCAGTTGAAGATAAGATTCCCAATACTCAGGAGCTAGCTCCCTGGGCAATCATATCCCTTTCACATCTGTTGTCTCAGGAGGCAATTAGTTGCTTAGAGTATATGTTAAATAATCCTAGCCTTCAAATGATTTTAGGAAATTGGGTGTTAGGGAGACCTGCATGCTCCATTCAGTGAAGTGGTCCTTGAATAGGAAACTGCCTTCCATTGAATGGGGAAAAGTTTGATTTCACTGAAGGTAATCTGTCATTTATCATCCCTGTGGATGAAAGAGTTAATTGGCTTTATTGATTCTTTTTGGTTCTGAGTTTTACATACAGCATTTAAGCCATGTGAGGTTAAATATGGGATTTGTTTTCCATTTGTTATTGATGCACCCGATATATTTTTATTCATCCCTTTATTACTTACAAAGGATATTTTAAAGTCTGTAGACGAAACTACTTCTTCATCCTCCAGTTTTCTTTTTTAAACTTTAGGTATTTTTCCACACCTGCCATTAGCTTTGGGTAGCATTTTACTTTTTGCTAAGGATAAAAAGAGAATTGTAACTTTCACAACAATCTTGGTATGAAATGGCTTTCCTAACCTGCCTGAGACATATCTCCTTTAGATCTATGTAGATCTATGTTTTTTTTTCATTCTTTCTTCTTATTTGAGTTTCATATGACCATGTCTAGAATGCAACCTGCTTTTCCAAAAGACAAGCAAAGAAACAGAAGCATAGAGACATGAGGAGGCAATGGAAAATACGGCCAGCTGAGGTCAGAATGAAGTATAATGAGAGGGAAGACTCCACGTCTACATACAGAATGACTGCTATAACAAACTGCTTAAATATTAAAGAGAAAAATTACTAACTATAAGATATGAGCCTAGAAGCAGGGCAAGGTCTAAAATAACACTGTGTGGAATAATAAAACAGAACAAATGAGGTGTGTGTCATATGAGAAGCAGACAAAGAAGTTGAGCTCACTTTAAGTGGCATCTGTAGTGTCTATTTGTGAGTAATCATGTACATGCCTATTGGATTAGTAAGCAGAAAGTAAGTTATTAAATTCTAGAGCTATCTGAAACCACCACTACATAAACTAAATCCAAATAATTCCACAAAAATCAGTTCTTAACATTCACACACATTCCTAAGAAGCATTGTCTGAAAGGCTAAAATTTTAATACGTTTTGTACAATGAGAATGATGGATTGGATTAACCGGATAATGATAACAGCATTAATAATTAAGATTTAGACATGGCATCAACGGAACTTTAGAATCAAGGTACTCAGAAGTATAAAATCAAAGCTACTTTCAGACAGTGGTATCCTAGAGTCTCAGATACAAGCTCCAAGAAGGTTATTACGTCCTTGCAGTTGGGAACTAAATTTTTCTCAGTAATCTTTTCTTAACTTCAGATTCACACTTGTAGCTTGATATCATTGGTGATGGGAAACACTGTATCACAGAAACACTATAATTTTGGATTTTTCAGTCAGTGAGACAATTAAGTACTGACCAGAACTCCGCTAGCTTCAGAAAATCATGTAATAGGGTTATTACAAACTCTAGACATATTATTCAGTGAGAATATAAGTAAAATATTTTTATTTACCTAACATTTATTGTTTCATATTTGTGAAACAGCTCCACAAAATTCACTTCACTACTTAATACATAGTTTTCCCCTTTTGCTGTTATTTTATGGTTTTAATAGAGAGTTTAACATAATCCTAATATTTTTTTCTTTCTTAGACTATCAAATAGGCCCTAAAACAACTTTATGTAGTCTGATTAGAAGTTCTTAAATTGACAAATATTTGGTATTTATGATATATATCCTGATGTTTTGAAATGCAGTATTTATCTTTAATATTTTAAAAGATTCATAGTTTTTTTAGATGAATCAAAAATGTAGACACTGAAGCATACTTTGCTTGAAAAGTTCCTAACAGTTTTTAAACAACAAAAACAAAACTAAAAACATTTTCATTGGATTTCAAATCAAGAGTCAGATTACGCATAAATATTTGCCTCATGCCTGTGGAGGCAAATTGTTCTCTCTGGCACCTCACATGATGAACACACTAGTCAGACATGCCCAGTTCATAGAACGATACATCCTTTGCCATGCTTTGCAAACCAAATACTTAGAAATTCTTGATTTTCTGCTTATAATGTACAGTATCTCTGTGTATTGTTGATATTGTTGATTAATCCAACATAGTATTTCTCAATTTCTTTTGTGCTGCTGTCTCTCATCTTTCACTCATCGTCATCTCTCATCTGGACCATTGCTATAACCTCCTAATCACTGTTTTCTTTGCCCGTTCTCATAATCCAGTCTCCTGAGAGCCACTAGTATGATTGGTCAAAAATAAAAATTGAACTTAGTTCTCTGTTTATATCTTTAAATGACTATTTTTTATGTTGAGAATAAAACAAAACTCCTTCTCTGTTTCTAACATTATGATTTCTTTTTTCTCTTGTGTATGTATGGGTGATATGCATGTGTATGTATATGTGTCTACCTATATGTGGGCATGTGTGTGCATACATATGTGTGGGTACATGTGTGAAGGTGTGTTTGCATTTGTAGGCCTGAAGAGGGCATGAGGGGAGGTCCTCCTTAATCACTTTCCATCTTATTCAATAACACAGAGTTTCTCAGTTGAATCCAAAGCTTGTCCATATGGCTTGTCTATCTTCCCAGTAGCTCATGGGATCCCTTTGTCTCTACCTTCAGATCACTGGAATTGCAGGCAAGCTGCTACACCCACATGACATTTACTGGGCTGTGGAGATCCAAGCGCCTGTCCTCAGACTTGCACTTTTTCCACTGAACCATCTCTGGCCATGGTCTACGACATTCGTCACACCTTTATCTTCAAGAA
Source organism: Nannospalax galili (assembly GCF_000622305.1). NCBI lineage: Eukaryota > Metazoa > Chordata > Mammalia > Rodentia > Spalacidae > Nannospalax > Nannospalax galili. Next base: position 1,219,602 of record NW_008352871.1, on the reverse strand, counting down.
CAAGCTGTAATTGTGTTCAGTACAATCATACTTTGGCCATTCTCTACAAATATTGTAATAACGAAGTTCAATCTCCCTATTGTCTGGAACTCCCTCCTCTGTCCTGTTGAATCGATTCCTGATCTTCATTTAGGATTCAAGTTAAATGTCCCTGCCTCACAGTGTTTCTTTTCGACATTCTTTTCTAACTCTTTGGGATGATCATATGTCCCTATTATATTGTTCTGTTCAATTTTAAAGTACCTTTCATGAACTGATCTTGCTTTGCATACAATTATTTGAATACATACTGAATACCATCTCCTTCCTTTTGAATGTAAGGTTCATAAGAAAGTGGCTTTCATGCATTAGTTTTGAAAATAATTCTTCATGTCTCTGAAGGTGTCTAGTGCACTGTTCAGTACATGTTCATACACGTGTCTCAGGTCACAAAGCTGCTCAACCCATATGACATCAGCAGATGCCACAGTCAATTTCAACATGGAAGTACCATAAGCATTTATGAAGAGCATGGTATTTCACATGATGATGCTCTCATCAAACAAAGAATCCGACAGAAAATGTGGAAGAAAACTTCACATAGACTTAATTTGTACTTACTTAGTCCTTTGGCTTATGGGCCTCTCATAAAATCAATCTTATTTTAGGATAAATTTGAAACAATGAAGTGATAGGAAAATAGGAAAAATCAATTTACTTTTTTCTCAACATGGTTCTCTTCTACCTTCAAAATAACAATGAATTATATATATAAAATTGTGATTTTTTTCACTACAAATTCTCAAGTTTAGAAATGTTTTCCTAATCTTCAAGACTTTTTGCTCTGTGACTTGGTTCAGTGCCATGAATTAGAGATCTCTGAGCAGTCTGTTCCCTTCGAATTGACTACAATAATTAATTTCTTGGAACCTCAGTTTCTTTTTGTGAAAACTGATGACAATTTAACCACCTAAGTTGTAGGAATTCCTTACAGAAATATTAAAGGACATAGTTTTCTCTTTATGCTTTCTTTTGTGTTTAGTTCATTACTTACACCTTTTTTCTGCTTTGACAGATTCTTGGTATTCAATGATATCTATGTACCTTTATCATAAAGAATATATTTTAACTTTAGTTAATAGGAAAAGAAAAAAGTAAAAGGAAAGGAAAACCAACTATCTCAAGGATGCAGTAGAGATGGCTGTGTTTCAAAAAGTTCTCTAGAATCTAGAGGTCAACCGACTGAGGTAAAATGCAGGTGGGCAGATGAACTGGGATTTCCATTTCCTTTTCTAGCTAATTACTATGGGCCTTCTAACTAAGGACTACATCAATAATACAAAGGAATGAAAGGTTGTTTTTCTTACGTGATAATGTTGGAACATTTCTTTCAGCAAGTGTGGGATCTTGACATGCTGAAGAAACCTCTAGCTTGCTGGTACTCTGAATCAGACAATGGTTACAAACAGCCTTCATGATCCCTCAGAACAGACCGTTCTCACCCTGACCTTGGTTGGCCTCAGACAACACACACTAGGAGTGGCTCGAGTTTGCACAGCTGTCCTCCAAGGACATTTTGCTCCAGGGTCAGCACAAAGATGCATTGCTTCTCTTAAGATTTATGCTTCAAAGAGGACAAAAGTAGCTCACATTGAGGAAACCCCAAATTCTTCTCTCAAATACTACATAGAAAGGAAAGAAGCCCTTCATTTATCCACAATTACTTAAAAAAGGATGGCGGGGGAAAATCTGTATTTGTATAGAGAAAGTCAAGTACAGATTTGTAGGTAAAACATGCTGAATTTCAACATTTGTGCTTTCCCCTCTAAAAAATCACTATTTTTTAAGAATATTTTTGACTACCATTAGTATTTAGAAATGATATAAATTACTGCAACCTGATGTTTGCTCTGAGAGAAAAACTGATTAATGTGAAATTTCAAGCTTCTGAAAATTTCCTTCATCACGCTATTTGATCTAGCATACTGGGGCTCACATTCGAATCGATTCATTAATTGCCTTGATGACTTCTAACAAAAGCACTGAACTGAATTTCTAAAATATTTTAGGTATTGTACTAAGTGACAGCATGAATACAAATCTGAAGAAAAGAACAAAAACTTCAGAATTCAGAATTCCTCATCATCTTTGAACAAATTGTATTCTAAATTCTAAATTGTCGGCACAGGTGATATGAATAAAGATAAAAGCGAAGCTTGTAGTTTTCAGAAAAGAAAGAACAAGTATAAGCTTGATTCCCAGCAGAACTGGAAATAGGGTGAATGAGGAAGAAAGCAGGAATGACATAAGGGAAGGAAATAGGCGTTGAGGTAGAGTGTGGACAGAAGGGAAGACCATTGTGGGGCAAGGATTTCTGCATTAACGCCTCACTGCATTCATACTTCAAGATAAAGAAACAGTGTTTTGGCCTCAAAATAAGATAGGAAGGTAAGAAAAAAGAGTTCTTATTATCTGTATTCCAAATGCAAAGGAAAGCATGCTTACATCCATAATGCAAAGCAACCATTTTCTCATCCACTCAATCATTCATTTAACAGAGATTTATTTAATTTTTCTTACTGGCTAGTTTCTTAGGGAGAAAAAAAAATTCCAGAAAATGATAAGCTTAAGCTAGACCCAAAGCAGGAGGCTTGTCTGGGCTGAAGACTGAGTTCAAGGCCAGCTTTAGAAAGGCCTTTAGTGCAATTTATTTTTTCCTGTTTCCATCATTAAAATGTTAGACCAATGAGATGGAGACTTTTACTGCCTACTATCTAAAAATTCCTTCTGCATAGTCTGTAAAAAATAAAGAAGAGGCTGGGTATGTAGTTCAGCCTTACAGCAATTTCTTAATATATACACAAGTCCCTTGTACAGAGTAGGGAGAGATGGAGGGTGGGAGGAAAGGAGGGAGGAGGTGACAGAGACAAAGAAAGAGGTTTTGAGATCTGAGAGGGAGGAGGCAACAGCTTTTTGGATATTTTGGCAGAAGACAATATATGCAGAATCTAGGAACTAGGGGACAGACCTGAGCATTCTCAAGCATGTCAACAATAACAACAACAACAACAACAACAACAACAACAACAACAACAAAACAATATCTTATTTTGAAAGTGAAAAAAAAAATCAAGTACAGCAAGGGTCAGAGGATTTTGTACCAGATAGGCATCTGAGGACATTCAGGGGACACAATTGCCCTTATTTTCTTAAAATATTAGCCTTGCTGTCCTGTAGAGAAAGGATGTGTGCGCTTTGAGAGTGGGGGTGGGAGTAGAGGTAGTGAAAGACACTCTTGTAAATAACATTTTACAATTTTGGGGGAACAAAGCTCAGGTTAATTAAAGCTTAAGTCTTCTACGCGATAGAACTACAGTGTATGAAGTGTCTTATGCTCAGCCCCTTCATCTTTATCAGGAGTGGAAGAGAGTGGGTCTCAGCAGATGATGCCTTTAACAACAGCAACTGTAACAAAAGCAACACATTTTTATTTAGTGCTAGTTTAGAGTATCTGTGAAAACAATTTGAATGACAGCTTTAGCTATGCCCTGATCTTCCTTAGAAATTGAAAAGTATCTCTAACTACCACAGAGAGGTTAAATTCTTCATAATGCATAAATATTACTCAGCAAAACTTTGATTTCAATTCTTATTCTCTGAATCTAGAGCCTGCATTAGTAAACAAGATTAGAGAAGGAAGATTGCTAAGTGATGTTGAACATGTTGGTTTAAATAAGCTTAGTATAGAGAAATGGTAAAAGGAATAACTAGTCAATGAATTTAGCTTCTCTTAAAATATGACCATCTACTTAAACAATACTATGATTTATAACGGTAGCTCTTTAATACATGCCAAATAATATATTACCTAACATGTAAATAAAACAGTAGCTTAATATATTAGGCTACATTTTAAAATGCATGCCATGGTACTTTATCCTTAAAAAAAATATATGTGGTATGCATAGCAATTATTATTTTGTTGAGTTTCCTCCTTAAAAGGCATTTTTAATATGCAAAGAGACATAATAGGCTATCTACTTCATGGCGAAGCTGTCCTTACACGCCTGTTTTAGTAGGACCCACCTGTTGTTTCTTATTTTGTGGTCTCCATGGAATTTCTCGTTGTCTCAATTATCTTAATTTTAAGATTTTTTTCCTGTTTCCATCATTCAAATCTCAGACTAATGAGATGAGATTTTTGTCTTGCTCACTTGTATCTAAAACTTGCCTCTGCATAGCAGGTACAGATATAGTATCTGTTGAATGCTATTTTAAACAGATAATCTGATCTAAATTGCAAACCCAAGACACTCACGTCTTTACGAGTTTGCTTCGTGCTCCTTCCCTCGCCCTGTTCTGTCATCTCAGATCATGGTCATTGGAGACCATGTAAGGTCAGCAGTAAATGAAGTGGTATTTTACATTTCAAAAGGAATTTCAGAGAGATCCATTTTTATTTCAAATTGACCACAGTTACATGTCTTTGTTGAAGAATGAATTTCTTGTTGATGTTTTCTGTTATGCATGTGACATGAAGGAGATGAGATAAGTCAACATAGTCACTCAAGACTGATCAAAGCAAAAAGTATTGCATAAAACAACTCACATTTAACCTTTGCAAATGAATAAGTAAAAGGAAGTTCATGAATTCTTAAAATATTGCCCCTTGACGGAGATAGCAGCTTCTTTTTAGTTTTAGCATTAATTCCCATGGACCTCTTTTTTTCCTAGACAGTTTTAACTTTTCCTAGTCAGTTGCAGTTCCCACTGAATCTTACAAACAAACAAACAAGCAAACAAAAAAAATCAGTCTTAAAATAGCATATTCACTCATCCTGTAAGTAGGCTGAATAACATTTAGGAAACAAATTCTCTTAATTGTTCAAATGTAAGCTTTTAAAAGTCACTCCCTTGAACACTTATGTGAGGGACAAAATTTGCTTTACCAGTCACAATCGACAATTGTTATTAGTTTGTTCAGCACTAAGACATACAAAACCATGAAATAATAACCAGCCTCTATTTTTCATTTGTTCCTTGTGTTTTATGATTGCATTCTGTGACAGATGTTCTGAAGGCAAGGTTGAAAACAGATTTAAGGACAGTTCTGCTTTAATATACACATGAGTGCCTCAAAGGGCATGTTGGCTCCCGTTGTAGACAGTGCATGTGTTTCACACGCAAAGACAGAAGACCATATACACTTTTTGAAAACTGAGGTCACTGTGGACAACACCCAAGGCACAGTTTTCAAGACCCATTTGGTTATAGCTTGGTTTATTGCTTGCTAAGTCGCCTTCACAAAGAAAAGAAAATAGGACAGCATTTGAAAATTGAGGGATGAGAAGTCTGTGTTAAAGTTCATGCTGGTATCTGGGCTAGGGAGTATAACATGATTAATCCTTTCCTGCACTGAGTTTTATTAAAAAAATAAATCCAATGACAAATAAGTACAAAAATATTAAAAGTCAGGTTTGTTGATGTGTGAAAAGGAAACATTTTCCAAAAAGAATTTGTTTTTGATTTTTAGTGACTCAAGTAATTTTTTTCTAAGACGGTATATATATATAATCTCCCTGGACTGGTAGTTTTCCATGGACAAAATGGCCAGCCCTGAAAGCTCAAGTTCTTTGTTGCAATATAGTACACAGTACATGTGGCAAGAACTGCCTTAGCATTTTCTGTGCATTATTTCATCTACTCCTAACAGCCATAAAATGCAGGACCAGATGTGCCTCCTGTTT
>NW_008352871.1:1173184-1213486 GCF_000622305.1 Nannospalax galili | reverse complement strand
TATGAAAGAAGGACCAAAGTCTCTAAGAGGTTAGAAAACTATCAAGTCAGAAAGTGGAAAAGTCAGAACTTGAACCACAGTCCCAGGACTTAACCAAATTGTTCTATAAAAATAGCATACGAAAATAAAATTTACTTTGTAGCCATGAATGAAGTCAGGCTTTAATCTTGCCTCTAACCCTCTGAGCACAACCTATCATTCACTCATTCCTAAAACTAACAAGGACTTGCTTCTCAGCTTTCACTCCCAATATCTACTAAATTAACTTGGGGTTTCTCAGGTAGGTTTGACAGGTTCTCTATTATCTAGCTGTGTATGCCTTTCCATTCTGTTATTGACTGAACACCCTGCATCCCTAATTCATATCTCACTTAAAATGCCTGTCAAGTTCTGTTCCTGATGGAATTCCCTGCAGCCTGCTCAGTACCTTCTTTTCCTGACATACTCGGAGTTGATTGTTCTTCTCATCATTCTACATTTTACAGATGTTCTATTGATTATTAAGTGAATTCTTCAAGTACAGTAACTTCTTTATTCTGATATTCTTTTCCTTTACACAGTTACCATTGTTTATTATATGTATAAAACAAAGCAGCACTGTATTTAAAATATGTGATTGTTATTATTTAATGTGTATGAGTTTATTGTCTGCCTGTATGTAAGTGCACCCATGTCATGCAATGCCCTCAGAGGTCAGAAGAGGGCATCAGATTCCCTGGAACTGGAGTTATGGACAGTTGTTAGCCATCATGTGGGTGTTGGGAACCAAATCACGGTCTTCTGAAAGAGTAGCAAATTCTCTTAACCATTGAGCCATCTCTCTAGCCCCTGAAATATGTAATTATAAAGAAAATTAGGGCTGGTGAGATGGTTCAGTGGATAAACTACTCCCCATGCAGTGTGAAGACTTGAGTTCAGATCCCCAGCATCCATATAGAGACAGGGTGGGCATGTTGGTTACTTGTAATCCTAGTGATCTGGAGGCAGAGGCAGAGGACCAGTAGGTTACCTATTCTATCCCAACCAGCGAGCTCAGGGTTCAGAAAGACACTCTGCCTTAGTAAATAAGGGGAAAAGAGACTGAAGAAGACACTCAACATCAGCCTCTGGCCTAGACACTCACATACACACATGTACACCTCACACACATGCACATAAGATATTCATTTTTTTGTACACGTTCACTTTTGTTAGAAGCATTTATCTGGCAAGAATTTAATTTGGTCGTGAAACATTTATTATCTGGTAGAATTTAATTTGGTCATGGAGTAGACCATATATGAGATCAGAAAACATTTTCTAATTCCTATAAGGCAATACTTCAAGTGGGGATAGTATAGACCAAAGATACAACAACTGAAAAATAGCAGAAGAATCTTCATGTAGAAGATACAACAATAAAATAGTCTAAAAATCACATAGTTTCTAAATTTAAATAATGAAAAATTAAGTTGATAGTTACATGTAACTTTCTTCATTAACAAGGAAATTAAACTACAGAAGTAAGTAAACCAACTATTGCTTAAGACATCTTTGGATTCTTTTACTTTTTAAGTCTTTGACAATCACACAGCCATGCTAATTAGAAACAGAAAGCTGCATCTGGTTATGGATTCACTCAGAGAGCACTTTACACTATGCTGGTTCTATTTTCATTGGTGGAATAGGAAAACACAGTAAACTGAATGCAGACCCCAGTCACGCTCATCACCACCATTTTAAACTGTCTATATTTTTTTTACATGTGGTGCTGATTCTACTCTCTCTCTCTCTCTCTCTCTCTCTCTCTCTCCTTATTTTACTGTTACTGCTGCTTTTAAATTAGGAATAGATCTTTGGGGATTTTTTGAGCTCTGTCCCTGAAGCGATTTGGTGAACACATATAATCTTTTATTGTCCACCATCACTGACAGGCTGGCCCCAAGGCACAAGATTGTGTGCATTGCAACATGGTTTATTGATGAGCAGTGGGAGCTAAAGCAGAGGTGGAAACTGGCACACCAGGCTCAGATCCTTGTTCAGAAACCAACTGGGCATTCAGTAATGAGACCATACGGTCTTCTTTGCAGAACTTGGCTCAGGCTGCGGATCTGTCTAAGGGTGTAAAAGAAGGAAAACAGTTCAAGCACCCATACACTTCAAGTAGCTGTGCCATTAGTGATTTAAGACGAAAATTATTTCCTTATCATACAGTCAGAATCATTTGAAGGAAAGTTTAGGCTGGAACCAAGAATAAGCTAAGTTCTCAGCCAAGAATTTCAGATGTACAATAAATAAATGTCTCCCCTCCACCCAGGATCATTTGTTTTAAAAAGTAGTTCTTCTCAGTTGACAAATGTAATATATGCATGGAGTAAAACTTTTAAATGCCATTTGGGTTGAGGGTATAAAGATGAATAAGATTGTTTGGGATGTTCTGTATGAAATACACACACAGAAATCAAATAAAAAATGAGTTATATTTGAGGAAGAGGCATAAAAAATCAAACTTTATGGACAAATAATCAGGGTAAGCACAAGTTTAATAACTGTTGTCAGTTGCTTGCAAGGTTTTTCTGAAGCCTTCCATGTTCATTTACTTTTTGAATCCAGAAACTACATGGAAACAGCCTTTCTAGAGTTATTTTTTTCCATTTAAGCTTTACAGTGTGGATTATGGACTGAAGGAACTCATGTGTCTACTTAATTTACTTTTATGGTGGTTCAAAATATGCTATGTCATTTTATTAAATGGGTCCTTATTTATAATAAACACACAATGCTACCATAAGCATATTTAAATATTAATTTTCAATTATGTATTTCTGCCAGTTATTTTTTTAAGGAAAGAGTATATGCCTAACATTTCAATCAAGGCTTTTAGACCTTTGCCTCAACACTCTTTCCAATAACTGTATTTTATTCACATTATAGTTGGAAAATGGAATTACATTGATGATATATTACTGATTATAAGCCAAATTGATCACTTCTTTACATTTTCTTATGATTTCTCCATTCATGTAGTTGGTTAAAATATCCTATTGAATTTTGAAAAGTTATTCGAATATATTTATATAAAGCATTATGAAACATATTATGTATTGTTGTAATATTTACATATAATAATATGCAACACAGATTCACATTTTACGTAATATTTGACTTTGACATTTTCTCATTGCTAATTTTTATAAAATATTTTTTCATACACCTTAGTAATTTCCTTTACTGTGTTTGTATGTCTCAGAAGCTCTATACAGGCTCCACGCTACTAAGCTTTCTCTTCCATTTCACTGTTGCTCACTGTTTCATAGATACTACGTTCAGCTCCACTGGAAATTCATGTTGTAAAGAAAAATCAAAAAGAAAAGTATCTCTTTAGTTTTTCAAGATTAAACACCTTTCAGTTCTATATGAGACGTTTCATCTTTTCTAGGCATGCTTCTGTTTCTCAAGTCCCTCTGTTGATGCTTGAGCCTGTTTTCATGATCTCACTCATTCAGTGTTTACACCATATTTAATATGTAGGCTTCCTGCCTATATTTGTTCACAAACACCAATTTTTTCTGGCCTTTTATATGTGAAGCTGCTGTTTTGGATTGAGAAGGTTATTTAGAAAGCAGTCTCCACATATAAAAAGTGTTCATATGTTCCTATAAAAGAGTTATTAAATATAGATTGCATGTCAAATCTGTTAAAAATGAAGAAAAACTATGCATGACTAAATGAGAGTTAAAGTACATGGATAAACTGAAATTGAAAATTAGAAATAATTGTGAAAGCAATAATAATCACACATTACTCAAAAAATCATCATTATTATGAAAAACTAAGCATAATATTGGCAAAGGCATTCGATTTTGCACAAGAAGATGAAATTTATAGTCCAAATACTAACATCTGGCAGCTCTCTATCCAGGTCTACTATGCTAGTTTCTTTCTGTGACTCCTAAATTACACATGGATAGGAAAAAAAATCTCACCCCATCTTAAGAATTGCTGCCAGGACATTATGTAATGTGAACTTTTTTCCCAAAGACTGTATTACCATTGGGATGACTTCAACCCTTCTTAGGCTCATCTAATATGTGTAACTTATCCAGTGAGTTTTGTAACATCAACTGAAGCGTATATCAGAATCTTCAGCTAATCATTATTACTCAGGTTAATGGAACTCTTGAGCAATTTAGATATCGAGAGTCCACTAGATCATTAGCAATGTTTAAATTCACAACCAACATTTGGAAAGAGTTGTAATTTAGAGCTTGGTGCTAAGAAATTTATAACCGATCAAATCTATTAATTTATTAGATTTATTATTGGACTGATTGCCTAATTGTAAGTCAATATCTCTTATTGTAACCTCTCGCAAGACCTTAGAAAGAGTTATGAAAATTTCTTCAAAGCTATCAGTTTGTACCACATCTGTCCCCGTTCCCTACCATGGCTTTCATATTTCTGCTCCTGTGTTCCTTGTTGGGCATTTTCCTCAGATCTGGCTATCAGATTTGCCCTGTTTCATCATAGTGTATAATTTACAGATGTGTATGTTGCCAACAAAAGCCTGGGAAGCACAATGGGCTTTTACTGGGAAAAAAGTCTTTCCTGATGCACTTGAATTTGAGTGCATAAAAGTTAGACCTACTGCAGTGACTCCGTGAAGTCTGGAAAGACCTACTGCAGTGACTCTGTAATGTCTGGAAAAAAAACAAATAAAAATAAATGGAAAGACACCTAGCGATATGGTGTAGCTTCTGAAGTCAGAAATTGAGTCTGCCCCAAAGGATCCTGGTAAAGATGAATTTCAGTAGGTCATGAAAAAATTCCCTGAGTAACTCAGAAGAAATAGTATACAAAATGTTGCCAGAAATTGAAGACATTCTAAAGTCTAGAATCTAGAACTATGATACCTAATACTTGCTTTTCAAATGAAATCAGTTTAAGACCTTTTTACTTACAGATTACTATGAAGAAATTGTAATTAGTTAGCATTACTGTATATTTTTACCATAAAACAGTGTACTCAAATATTCATGTTCCTAATGTTATTCTGTGTATTCTTTTGAAATTTAAAAGACCCATATATAGAATACAATATGAATCAACATTAAAATTGCTCTCTTGGAAGGTCTTTTAGTTTATTAATGCTAATTTTAGTTAAGTGATGCTTTCTTTAAAAGTTTTTCCTTTAAATAAAGAATTTCAGAGGCAGGTGGATCTCTGTGAGTTTAAGGCCAGCCTGGTCTACATAGTGAGTTCCAGGAAAGCTGGGGCTACAGGGAGACCTTGTCTCAAAAAGAGAGAAAAAAAAAAAAGAGAGAGAGAGAGAAAAGAATTTAAAGCTTTTCAAAGATTTTCATGAGAAATCAAAGATTATTAGCTCTTGAATTTTGCTGTTAAATGACAATGTGTTCTTGTGGAAGTGTTCAGATGTGGAGTGCAAACTGACCTCAAACTGTAGATTCAGCATTTCAAAAACTTTGTTAAGAGCTGTTTGTAAAGGGAACTACTGCCTGATTCAAATTGCATTATAGTGGAATGTGAGCTTTAAGCTTAAATTTGACACACTAGCATCTTGAAGACTTTTACACAACTGGTTGATCCAATATTTCACGCAACTGGTAGTCCAAGTTAACTTTTGCGATATTTTGAACCTTTATGTGACCACAATATGAATTGATAGGATGATCAGTGAGAAATATCAGAATGATCACACAATGCATTATTTAAACAAAAGAAGAATTAAGAGTGCTTACCAATAATAAACTAACAGCTTCATGGTTTTAATTAAAAGCTATTTTCTTGGTCTAAGTGTCACACACCATACATTCAAACAATTCTCATAGGTAACACCTCATGTTACTCTATCATTTTTACTACACACATTCAAGGAATGAATGACAGTATCTATTAAATTTATTTTGCTCTTGAGATTATTCTCCAAGTTTGATAATCACGTGGCATACTGATAGATATGGTTTGCTTTAGCCTCCTCATTAGAATGACAAAAAGCCAAAGAATGTCTTGGTAATTAACTTGGGAAAGTGGCATGAAACCATAATAAGGAAAAGCCAGCTGAGGATCCTGCTATAAAACAATACCATGTATAATTGGTCTTTAATTATGCAGATTGAACAAATGGCAGGATGGTTGGGTTGATGTATTCCTTGACCATAGTGCCTGCCAAGTCCACAAGTCAGTGTGAATGGTAGCAAGGAGCCCACCCTGTGACTCTCAAAGCTGTGTGTCAAAATGTTATTGTGGGAAGGGAAATTCACTGATTTGCCTACACAAGTTAAATTTCTGTTTTTAGTGTGAGTGAAAAATCTCAATAATTCACATTTTTTTTGTAACCATGCAATTAGTTATTGTTTCTTTAAAAATATTAGGCATCTCTGTATTTCAAGTTTAAAGGGCTTTCACTCTGAAATAAATTGGATCTTATACACAATAGTACGAATCTCACAAATGAGTGGATTCCACTATAAGTTTTATTTACTCACTGCTTAAAAAAATCTTACAGAAATATTGAAAGCACAGAGATTCACTGCTTACTAATGGCATTACTTTGCTAATGACATTATTGCTTGTGTTATAGAAATGAACCAGAAAGGCTCCTCCTACCATTCAAGAAGTTCTGGAAAGACGCTATAAGGAATTGCTTTAAAAGGAGACTGTGATGGAACCCCTCAATGATTCCATTTCTTTATTCTAAATTTGATACTCCTAATTGTTTTTGGTGGGGGAAATAATACAGAGAATCAGTATGGTTTTGGCAACACACAGATAAGGAAAAAACTGTCAATGTGAATGTGGCCCAAATCTTCTAACAAATTCAACAGAAGCATCTGTACATGGCATCAGAGTCCTGAAGACCATTTCAGGCAGTAACAATATATGGTGTAATTTAAGGTGAAAGTACACAGTGTACTGTCTTCAAAAAAAAATCGATCAGAAGCATAGATATTTGTAAGATATGTAGGACAGAGACTTATACCATCTAACATCAAGTGGCCAACACTATCACGGGAATACAAAATCAGTTGCCACTCCCTCTATAATGTAACCAGAGGACAGTGTTTTTCTTTCCTTGACATCACTGTGTTCATGTTACAGGCCCCCACTACCCCCTGTATACATTATTATTATAGTTTGCTCTGTGTTTTTGTTTACATTTTTCTTCTTTACGGTATTCTTCTGAAGAGCATCGACTCTAGTAGTATTCTACTGTAATCCATCCAATGATTTCTCTTTGCGTCTGAATATACAGCCTGGTTCTTACAGAGATCTAGGGGGACTTTCATGAACTCGCCCCTCTGTGGTCTTGGGGGTCTCAGTCTCTAGTGCCTTTTCTCCTGTGTTTTCATTCCCCACTTATCTCTACCTTGGTCTTTCCAGTCCTTCTCAACCTGCTGTGAGTTGCCTTACTTTTATTATTTTCCCATTTAGCTGCATGGCTTTGCTTTATTTTTCTTTGAGACAAGGTTTCACTATATTGCTTACTCTGGCCTTGAACCCTTGAATTCAAGACATACTCCTTCCTCAGACTTTGGAGCAGCTAAGCCTGCAGGCCTGTGCCACCATGCTGGGCTAATGGCTTACTTCTGGAATTCTCCAAGTTTTCACTCAAATGTTACCTTTGCAAATCAGACTTCTCATTTTCAATTACAACAGACCCTGCCTGTCTCACAGGATCTTACCTGCTTCCTTGTCCTGATCACTTTTTTTTTCATGACACATTACAGCCTGTCTTTCTTTAAACTTTCGTGGGTATATTTATTATTTACATCAGTGCCTTCTACATTAGTAGACCCAAGATGTGGGATTCTTGATCTCCCCCATGCCTCAGCAGTGTATCCATAATTCCTACAATTGTACCTGGCACTTGGGAAGATGCTCAATAAACATCTATAATTTACATAACAAGGAAGCCCAATAGCTTTATTATAGTTAGTGTGTCTTGTTCAGAAGGACTTTCTCAGCTATAAGGTTTGTAGCAGTAATACTTCTTGTACTTGTACCCATCAGCAGCATTTTCAGCATTGTTAGTAACTAGCTGAGGCACCCCAACACGCTTTTCTTGTGATGTATTTTGAAAAGTTACAGACAACTTTCAGCATGAGAATAATTCATCTATTGAAGTTGTTGGGAATGTTCTCAGTGATCATTATACACCCCAAGACAATTTTCCATATCTTATCCTAAGGAGATGGTTCCTAAAGACTTTGAGAAGGAGCTAATTCATTGATCAAAAATCAGTGTCTGCACCCTTAGTAATTAGAGAAATGCAGGCAAAAGCCACTTTAAGATTCCATCTTACCCCAGTCAAATAGGAAAAGATCAAGAGAACGAAAGACTCCAAATGCTGGATAGGATGTGGAGAAAGAGGAATGCTCATTCACTGCTGGTGTGAATGCAATCTCCAGCAACCACTATGGAAAGCAGTATGGAGAACTCTTAAAAAACTAAAAATGAACCTATCATATGATCCAGTGATACTCTTTGGCATATACCCAAAGGGCTCGTCATACTGTAGAGATATCTGTACATCCATGTTTGTTGCTGTTCTCTTCAAAATAGCTAAGAAATGGAAACAACATAAATGTCCCTTAACTGACAAATGGTTAATGAAAATGTGATACCTCTACTTAATGGAGTTGTACTCAGCAGTAAGAAAAGATGAAATTATGAAATTTGCAGGGGAATGGATAGAGCTAGAGGGTGTTATAATAAATGAAGTAACACAAGTGCAGAAAATCAAGAGACATGTGTTCTCCCTCATTTGTGAATTGTAGCACCAATCCCTTATATGTGAGTATAAATTCTGATGTAACACCAGGAGCCAGGTAAAGGGAAAAGATACATGGAGGTAAAGGAAAAGAAACACCCTGAAAGGGGGATAGCAGGGAACAGATGTTACCTGAGGGAGGTGGAAAAAGTGGGAGTGTTTGGCAGGGAGGAGAGGACAGAGGGACATGCAAGGGACCATAGCGTTGGGGAGCGAGGGGTGTCAGGAGAGGACAAATGGCATGAGTCTGGAGGTATTGGGAGAGGGTGGGGATAATTGGGGCACTGTGACTAGGGAGAGAGGGAGGAGGGAAGCCAGATGGAAGAGAAAAGGTTAGAGATGAGTGAATCTCAGGGGGCTAGGAAATCTAGAGGGAAAAGTGATGCCCTAGAAACCCTATGAGAAATACACATAAAGTGTCGGAACAGTAATGCATATGTATACCTGGGAGCTGCTTGGTAGGGAACGCAGTTCCAGATAGAAGAGCCCTCTCTTAGAGTGACAAGCATACCGACAGAACTCATCAAAGAAGCTTCTTTCTGTAACAGACGGAGGCTACTGCAGAGTTGCACATCTGGTCAGGCACAGAAAACTTATGTCTGGGAGATGCCCAGTACTAAGTGACACGTCTGCATTCGAATCTCTACAACTATGGCTCATGGAACAGCAGAATAAGAGGTAGAGAGAGGGCTAATGCACCCCTCAACACTTACCAGTAAGGCTTCCACATATATCAGAGTGAGATGCACACAGAGGCCCACAACTGACCAAGTTTTGGAGAATAAGAGACTGTAGAGTGTAGAATGGGACTCCTATATGGAACCTCACCCATCCATAGTTCAGGGACCATTGCAGAAGAGGAGGTGGAAAGATTTTAAGAGACAGGGCTGGTTCATACATACAGGGAGATGGAGGTTTCCAGGCCACCGGAGGCTTGTTCATGTGAGCTTGTGGCAGTTGTGGCATTGAGTTTAGGATTAGTGTCAGCTCAATTAAACAAGGGCCCAAAGGAGAGGTGAGAAATAGGTGAAGGGCTAGATTGAGAACTACTTGACTGCTGCTGGGTGAGGGAGAATATGACTTACACAGGACCACTGGAACGGCTGACTAGACTCCAGTGGATGCATTTACACTGAAGGACATTTGGGTACAAACACCTGAATGAATAGGACTCAGCATGTATGGCAGAGTGCATGGGGTTCGGTGGATGCATAGGGGTATGGGGCGGAGGCATGGATGGGAGAGGCGGTCTGGACTTGAGTGGGAAATGTTGTTGCATGGAATTAAAAAAGCTCAATGAATTTTTTTAAAATCAATGTCTAAAACCCATAATGAGATGAAAATGTAGCTCAGTGAGTAGAGTGATTGCCTAGAATGCACAAGACCTTGAGTTTGATCCCCATGAGTACAAAATATACAAATAAATAATAAAAGCCTCATCTCTATCATATTCCAGTGATGAGGAAATATAGGTTACCTGTGGATTCCTCCCAATTCCAATGCTTATAGTGACAAAAAGAGGTCATCAGATCCCCTGGGACTGGTTATTAGCCATCATGTGGGTTCTGGGAACCAAACCCAGGTTCTCTTGAGCTGCCTTAATCACTGACCCATCTCTTCAGCCCCTAAGTTTGTTTTAAAGAAGCAGAAGCATTAGAAGATTCATGTTTAGAGATTTATTATGATTACACATTTGTGGGAACTGCCTAGATAAGTTTTTGTAGTCTGTCCATTGGTCCATCAGGAAGGATAGTCTAAGACTCCAGCATAAACTAGAGCAACTGTGCACAAGTAGAAATTCTTCCAGAGAAATGTCATTCCTTTTTATGTGGGTCTGAACTAATGGAATTAGAACCATTCAGATGATCTAATCCACTCTGCTTGAGGTTACTGTATATATCTTGGAGTCTCCAACACTGAAAAACTGATTCTGTTTCTATTTATGTTGTAATTCTGAATCTAAAATAAGCCACACTATCTAATTACTTCATTTTTTGCTTCTCAAGGTATTGTTGATTCATTGATTATCCATCATCAAAGTTATTGTGGGTACTGAAATCAATATGCATCAAATGCATCTTAAAGCATCTAATTTTATGTCAGTATTTTTTTCTGAAATTAAAATCCACGTATTTATTAATAGTCACTTCTGTTTCATTTATATGATTCCAGAAAGATAATGCTAAAACAGAGTAGACTACAGGATCTACTCTGTTAGACCTGCATTGCATTCTTCCACAGGCTGTACCTTTGTCTGGAAACTTGTGGCACTGTTCCCTTCTTCTAAGTTCTTGTGACTTGCATCTTTATAATGACTATCATGACTGTCACCATTTCGAGGAGACCATATTAATTAAGAAGTTGCATAGTAGCTTCTAACTGGGCCCTCTGCTGCTCATCCTTCCAGAATACAGAGCACTGCTTGACTCACTTTCCCTTAAAAGTAAAGCAACCTTAAAAAAATTTAGGGGGGTGGAGAGATGGCCCAGCAATTAAGAGCACTGGCTACTCTTGCTTAGGACCAGGTTCAATTCCCAGCACCCCCAGGTGGTGACTAACAACCACTCCCAGGGGATCTGATGCCCTCTCTTGGCCTTTATAGGTATTGCAGGACATGGATGCACATACATTTAGGCCACTCATACACTTAAATAAATTTAAAAAATCATTAATTTTTATTTTTTATGTGTATGTCTTAAAAAACCCCTTGTTTATTTCTCCGTCTATGTTGTTTATGCCCTTCATTTTTTGTAGAAGTCTTTCTCTGTCTGACACTTAGAGGCCAAGTTCATATTTCATGTGTCTTAATCTCTTCAAATTCTCTAGCTACTGTGAATCCTTCCATTGTGGATCATCGAGTCATTCATTTATTTAGCCTCTGTGATTCAGGCACTGTATTAGAAGCTGAGGATGAGGAAAACATATTACCATCACTAACACACATATTAGATATGAAAGTAATACAGAGAAGTGTTAAAGAAAGTGTTAATAAAGAAAACCTCAATGAAAAACTGACATTTAAACCCAAGGCCTCAAGAATAAAGATGAATCAGTTAAACAAAAGCCTTGGGTGAAAAGGAACTGAGGATGCTTTCAGCAATGAGACCAGTGATTGGGGTCGGTGTTGAAGACTGAGAGAAGACTGGAACTTTTGGAAAACTGAAAGATAATGTAGCCGTATTGTCATTAAATAAAAGACAGCCGTGTTTAGACGTTTGCATGTTTATGATTTGTATTACCTAAGAGTTATTTCATGCCAAGAATTTGAAGTCAAGAAAGGGATGTACATTTTTGCAGTTTCCATAAATTCATACAAAAACACCATGCAAGAACAGTTATTTTGATTTTTTTCAATTGTTTGCCTCACAGATTTACTGCAGATAACCAATAGTTACTTTTAGTTCTATTTTAAACCTATTAAGACATATTTGTTTTCACTGTAGTAAAGGATACTCATATACATCAGTTTTTAATATTATAGGAATAGAAAATTTCAAGTTTGCCAGACACCCAAGTAATTACTTGGGCTATTTGACTTTAATCCATGCAGAAGATTATCCTCTTCCATGACCTAAGGTTTAAATGACTGAAACTTGAAATGAAGTCTCCTATGTAAGCATTAAAATCTGATCCCTTAGGGTTGATAAATTCGGTAAGTACTTAGCCATGAAATAAAACCATATAATAAAAATGATTTAGCTTTGGTTTCATCATTTTAGAACCAAAGAAAACATTAGGAATTATTGGTAAGAAATAAAGTCCCCTTTGTTATCTTGATCTAAAACTCACAGGTTCTACAATTCTTAATGTGAAAAGCATAATAACCAATGTCCTTGACTGGAACATGGTTATAGGAAATATGAGGATAGGGCCTGTAGAACTGCTGTCTTCAAGAGGGACATTACACAAATATGAACATTGAATTTTTTCAGAGTTTTAATTTACAAAAAAAGTCAACAGGTTAAAAACTGTAAAATTTTGATATTCGTTCAGAAAGAAGAGAGGAGAAAATAGGAGAGAATGTACCAGAGTGCTTCCTACAAGTTTGGCTGTCTGTAAAGAAGGAAACGCTGACGTCTGCCTGGAGCTTTAGCTATCTCTCAGCTCTTTTGTAAAACATTCTCATCAGATTAGAGTTTAAGGTCAGTGTGTCAATTTAGAGTAAAGGGGTACATGGAATCTTAATCAGGCTTTCATCCCAGTCTCATTTACCTACTAATTACAGATGAAATCATTGTAAGGCCTCCCATCAGTTAACACACCACTCATTTCTGTTAACACACAAATGCTGTCAAAAGCCATGATGTGCTAGTTAGGTTGCTATTAATTAGAAAATGTGCTTCCAGTCCAGTGAACAATCAGAGACCACTCTTCTTTAATCAATCCAAGTGATGCAAACACCCAACACCAGTTCCCAAAGTCCACCCACAAGACCAACTACCCTGGTATCTGAGACTTGTAATTTTACATAGTTTGCATTCAGACTAGGAGAAGATCTGAAATGTCCACAAAGCCTTGATCCCAAGTTTAAAATTACTATGCTTTTTGTGTAAGAAACTTGTTTCAGTTTCCTTTCCATGTCTAAAGAGTAAGATGTAAATTGTTGATGTGCCCCAATTCTACTTTAGAAGTAGAAAATGCTGCCTTTTCAGAACAGAGATGTAATTATTGCCAGTGAACATCCACCTCCATTCCAAGAAATTAAATATATATTAAACAAGCCTACAGCAAATAAAGAAAGTTGAAGGACAAACAAGTTAGGAAGCAACTAGAATTGTCTCCAACAGTTTGACTTGCATGTTACACATTTGCATAAGGCTGAAACTATGTAACTTGCATGTTATACATTTGCATAAGGCTGAAATAATTTTTCCATACTTGCGCTCATGCATTTTAAGAGAGTAATGCACTTCATATATACTTTTAGTTCATTTACAAAATGATTTTCCTCAGGACTCTGTCACATGGTTGAGTGCTGGTTCTAGATTTACTAGTGCACAAGCAGAATGAAACATTTTTCCAGAAATGTTGTGACTGCTTATAATAAAACAAACTATTTCAAATTAAACCATTATCAATTTGTCAAGATTGAATTTTTTAAATTCATAATTTTATTATCTTTTTATTATCTATGTCCTTAATACTAATCACATGTGTAATTACATGAATTTTGTTTGTTTGGTGAGACAGGATCTCATTGTGTAGACCACGCTTGCCTGAAACAGAGAGATCCACCTGTTGTAATGGTGCACACATTTAATACTAGCACTTGGGAGGCAGAGGCAAGCAGGGATCTGTGAGACTGAGGCTATCCTGGTCTAAAATGCAGCACACATAAAAATAACCTTTGATAATTCAAATCTATGTCAGATTTTCAAAATTCATCAATGCAGTGAATTACTTCTGTACCGAAATAATAGAATAATAGTACTTTTTGAAGAATGAGGGAATGCTTTTATTTCAAAGTCATGTGAATGTTTGTAGTATGTGTGTGTGTGTGTGTGTGTGTGTGTGTGATTCTCTAAGTAATGGCTACTGATATGACACAATTTTAGGTTTAATCTTTATTATTAGTATTTTCATTATCACTTTTAAAATCCTGAGGATCAACAGCAACAACAACCAAAACTTCAGTTTGTATGGTTTTCCACCAATTTCTGTATCACAAATACTTGCTATGTAGACCAGAATGGTCTCCATCTCACAGATATCTGCTTGTCTCTGCCTCCTGAGTGCTAGAAGTAAAGGTATGCACCACCACGGCCAGCTTATTTTTATTTTTTCTTACCTGTTAAGGGAAAGGAAAACATCAACCAACTTTCATGTTAGAACTTCACATGTAACTACAGGTTAACTATTGACATGAAAGTCTTGGAAAAATGTCAAGAAAATACATTTGCTGGTTATCAGCTATGAAATTTATAGTGGAATTTATTTACACATATAATTTATGATTTATATACTATATATCCTCATCTTAGAACAGTAAGCATATACACCTTCCCTTTGGAGAATTCATTAAAATCATGCCACTGTTAATATAGATATACAGGACATAACAAAGAAATATGTAACTGAAAATATGTGTTAAAGATAAACAAGGGTCATGGAAATGGAGGCTCAAATGAGACTTTGAAAAATAACAAGAGCCAGGGCTGGAGAGTTGTCTTGGCAGGTAAGAGCATTCATTGCTCTTTCAGAGGACCCAGGTTCAATTCCCAGCATCCACATGGCAGCTAAAAGCCGTCCATTACTCTATTTCCAGGGGATCCAACACCCTCTTCTGATCTCCAGGATCACTGCATGACACAGGTGCACTTAACATATGGGCATGTAATGCACTCATACACGTAAAATAAAAATAGTAAATAAAATAGAACAAAAAATTCCAATATCCACTCTCATATCCAGAAAGTTATCAATTTTTAGTTAATGAGATAAATGTGTAATGATTATATAAGATATATTATTTTAGATGCTATCTATGTTTCTTGGATCAAAGTCAATTATTGCAGGTTACTGTTAGTGATCAAAGTATCCAAGTGAAGAAACTAAAAAAAAAAAAAGAAAGAAAAAGAAGAAAACCTACTTTATATTGTTAAAAGTAAAACATCTTTATTTTATTAACTGAATCACTAATTTTTTTCCCTGTACTTTCCAGTCCCCTGGAAAGGAGCTCGTTATTGAGTTCTTGGGGTTCCCTGAAGGAAGAACATGTGTGGCAGCAAAAAAGAGTGGACTTGCAGATCATCAGAAGGCAGAATCATCACATGCTGTCTTCATTTTTAATTTGGAGCCATCCCAGAAACTTTACATAGTGTTATATTAAAATAGAAGTGCATAACTGTGCTATTACCAGTTACAAAAATGGATCCAATATTTTCATTTTATATCTTAAACTATCTTTCTAGCTATCCTGTCTACTAAGACTTAGATCATGTTACTGACTATAATGCTCATTGATTCTATGATATGTCACACACTCAAAAAACATTTTGTTTTGCTTATGACATTTATTCTTCAAGCTTAAAATACTTTCCTTTTTCTTATTTTCAATTACAGTATTATTTTCTGCTTCTCTGGTCCTGAAAGACATCATTTGTGTGTTTGTGTGTGCATGTGTGTATGTGTGTGTGTGTATGTGGGGACATGCAGTGAATGTCAGATGATAGCGTCAGGTGTCTCCCCTCCTCTTTTTCCTCATTTGAAGTAGTGTCTCTGTGTTTGCCACACTCCAAGCTATCTTGCTAGCTTTACCCCCTTTTTTTTTTGTTTCTGCTTCTCATTTCACAGTAAGAACACTGGAATTTCAGACGTGTGCTACTGCACTCAGCTTTATGTGGGCTATGGGGATTCAAACTCAGGTCTTCATGCTTGTGAAGCAAGTACTGTACCCAACGAGCTATCTTCCCAGCACTCTTAAAAGATTTTCTTATGCATCTATTTTAAAACATTTCCTTAGGCTTAAGACTTTATTTGTTTACTTTTTTGCCTGGCCAAAATGAAAGCCTGTGAGGGGAGATCTGTATTTTTTATCTAACACTGAAAGCAGGAGAAATGCTTTGCATTAATGAGATACCCATAGATGAATACCAGTCACACATCAGTGCACAACGATTGATGAAGACAATCCTCACCTTTAAAATACCTTGGTATTTTTCATAGTCTTTTCATTAATAGTCAACTACAGTGGGCTATCGACTTCTTTTTCTTTAGGAGAAAGAACAAAATTTTATGTAGGTAGGCCTTTTAACTGCTCATTTTAAAAGACTATACCTCTGGTAAAGGATAAATATTAACCATCAGATAATAAAAAAAAGTCAGAGAAAAAGCTATTTTCTATGTATCAGAGGAAGGAGAAAACATTAAGCACCATTTATATTCTTTCATTTGACCTTACTGTTATTAATTAGTGATGTTAATTTTTATTTTACAGATTATTTCATTTCAGGTAATACCAATTTGTCATTATGTGGACTTTTATTTTAGGCTTCTCTCTTACTTCCAGAAGAAACACTGATGGATATAAACATCCTTGTTTATTCAAGATATGATAAAAATTATAATAGCATCTATTAATAACATATCCACTTTTATATTTTACATTAACTAATCCAGCATCGAGTTTTGTAATCATGAATCAGTTTTCAGTTTACATAAATGATGTAGTTCATCTATTTGTATAAAAATATAAAACTTACCTATATTACTGTTCTACCAATTTTTCAAATATGGATAATTTTATCCAGAATTTATGACAATCCCCTATGGTTGACAACAGAAGCTAACATTGCTTAAATGCTTGTCTACTACAAAGAATTTTTAGCTTATTGTAATAAATAGAAACCTATTTCCTATAACAATCACCATAGAATTTCTCCCATGGGACTGGAGATATTTTCCAAAGACATACTCTTCATATCTGACTATGTGACAGGATGATTTTCAACCACAATGTTTAATGAAGATAATTATTAACTATATGTATGTTGTTGAATGTGGTTATTTTTCTTTTTATTACTTATGCCTTTCTGAATCACACATAGAATGTTATAATGCTAAATACATGTTGTGGGAATTGCATAGCTCCCATAAAAAACAGACATTATAACTTTACAAAATAATAAACCAAGAAAGGTCTGGTTATCTTCTTTCCCTTCCTCCACCTTCAAAGTGAGCCCTTTGAAGGTTAGGTTAATCCACTGGCTACCCTGAGGTAGGGTCATTCTGGTTTATATCAGTGCAAAATGGAACTGAGCCAGAACTTTAAGCCCAAAGGAACTCTATCTGCTTAAAGTCTCCCAGGCTATGAGGCTGTCAAGAAAGTTCAAGTGTTTGTTCAAATGACATGCTTTTGTGAGTCACATTAATGTTTTGCTTTAATATTCCCCAATGCATATTTATTTCTCTTCTTAAACATGAATGTAAAATTACAGTAAGTACATTTCTTCAGTTAAGGTCACAACCTAAAGGAAAAAGTACTCAAAGCTCTGATTTCTACATAATATTAACAAATAGCTAGTATAATGTTTTGACATAGAAGTTATTTATAACCAGCAATTTTCCTCCAATTATATATTTGGAATAATTTGTAGTCTTAGGCATATTTGAAGAGTAGTGCTTTAGTGAGTATTTTTTTCACCCCAAATACTACAATACTCATGTGTCATTCACCTAAAATGATATTTTAATAGAAAATCTTGCAATTAGTAAATTTATATCCCATGTTCTATATAACATTAGTTTATAGTACCCTTATTACTTTCCTAGGTGCTTAATGCATACTAAGTATCTCTGTTTCAAAACAGAATAAAATTAAACCAGTCTGCTAAGGAAGAATATAAAGTGTAATTTGGAAAAGGCTAAATGAGATGGTTTATAGAACTTTGAATTTTTAGATGTAATTAGTTCTATAAAATTTTGGCTTTCAATGAAAGATCGTTCATTTACACATGACTTGCCTCATCAGTCCCAGCTTCTTTACGTGAGTCACGAAACAGGAAAGGCTCTTAAATTCTCTTTCAGATCATGCCAATGATAGTAAAAATGTAGAACAGTGTGTGTTGTCTAAAATTAGATACACACCAAAGCTTTCCTGGAGTCCAGTTGTTGGATATAGTACCATGGCTAGTTTCCTGCATACTGTAAACAACTTCAGTGGCTTTACTTTGTCCACAAATGCATGGTCTTTGACCAGACGCACTTTCCTCACAGAGTAGGCCCCTTTCTAATAAACTCCCCCTTCTCACAATGTCAAGAAACTAGGAATATATAGAATGGGAAAAACTTACCTCAAGTAGAATACTGGTGGGTGTAGGTATCCTTATTTCTTTAAGGTATAATAAAAGTGCAGTAGCCTTTCTGTTAAGCTCTCCTACCCCAGCCTTTCCCCTGCCACCCTCTACTCCTGTCACTCAAATTGTCCCATGCCATTTAGCCCTCACTTATGAAGGCTACACATAGTGACTGCCTCAAGTTCACTAAAGGGCAGCATTAGCAGGTCTCCTTATCTTACATTTAAAAGAAATCTAAGAGAGTTGAAGAAGTAAGAATGGTTTTGATTATTATATTTATCTTACTTAAACTGACATGGCATACACGTTTCCTGCACTAATCTGGGAGTCCTCTACTCTTACTCTTGTCTCTCTTGGTTTTCTATGAAGAATTGTGGGCATTGGCCTGGAGTTTCCCTGTATTTCATTCTTAGGTAATTTAGTTAATTTTATTGTGAGATAGAATCTTCTTATTGTCCCAGCTGGCCTGGAACTCCTTATGTAGATCAGACTGGCTTCCATTTCACAGAGGTCCTCCTGCCTCTGCCTCCTGAGTGCTGGGATTAAAGATGAATGCAACCATGCTGTGCTCTCAATTACATTCTTTTTAATGATCCCAAATTGATGCTTCTTGTTTAAAGCTAGATATAAACACAATGATTGTATCATTTTTTTTTGTTTGTTTTGTTTTGTTTAGCTTTGGAATCATTACAGATGTGGTACCCTGACTTGGTTTAATAATTCTGTTAGTAAAATTATGAAACAAAAATAGATTCTGTCTTACCATATATAAAGTCATGTGAGAAAAGAAGACCTCTTTTACATATGAGGCTGAGAGACATTTTAAACTGGAAAAGTAAATCATTGCTAAAAATTGAAATGGAAATCAAGTACTACCTAAAAATTTAAGAGTTTGGCTAAGCCTACTTATCCATTGGCACATATACTTATCTAAAAACAAAGCAGCCCAGTAAAATATATTTACTCAGTGGAACTACATATATTTTATTAATTCCTTTTCTGGGACTATCAATTAATTTTTTCTTTTTCCCCTTGTACAATATATTTTTATTTACTCATACAAAGCTTTGCCTACCACATACAAAACTTGAGTTTAATCCTAGTCTCACCACCCCCCACACACTCCAGTTGTCTGTGGTGGGTCTTTTCATATGCTTCAATTTGTATAGGCTCTCCCAATTCAATGTCTGATCTTAAGCCGCTTGTTAGAAATATAATACCACCTAAAACTGACTGCAGTGGTGCAGCCTTGTAATTCCAGCATTTTAGAGGTGGAGGGCAGAAGGGTCAGAAGTTTAAGGCTGCTGGTGGTGGCGCATGCTTTTAATCCCAGCACTCCGGAGGCAGAGGCAAGTGGATCTCTGTGAGTTCAAGGCCAGCCTGGTCTACATACTGAGTTACAGGATAGCTGGGGCTACAGGGAGACCCTGTCTCAATCAAAATATATGGTATGAATTTCATACCATATATTTTGATTGCATTTAGCTCCCCTCCCATTCTCCAGCCCCTTTACTGCTCTCTGCCTGATTTCATCTACTCAGTTATATCTAGTATATAACATTAAGGGCTGTAATGTCAAATATGTGTCCTCAAATGTCTTTTGGTTCACAGATCTGCACCAAAGGACATTTGAGGACACAGATCCATTGGAGCCTGGATAACCTACCAAGAGTCACACCCTTAAAAGAGATGAGCTCTCCTCTTCCAACAGTCTTGTTTCCAACAGCTCCTCAGGTCGGGCTGGGTTTCTTATCCTCCTCCCAATGTCTGTGCTAGAAATCTACCATATGACCCAGCCATACTGCTCTTTGTCATGTTCCCAAGAAACTCCATTTGTAACTATAGAGATCCTTGTTCATCCATGTTTACTGCCAACCTTTTCATATAATCAGGAAATGGATGTCCATCCAATGATGAATGGATAATGAAAGCATGGCACATTTACACAATAGAATTTTACTTACCTGTCAGAAAAACTAAAATTATGAAATTTTCATGTAAAATTATGAAATTTTCAGGAAGACAAATGTGTGTTCTCTCTCATAGATGGATGCTACTTTTGAATTCTGAGATGTACATTTTTCAGTTAGAAAATCCAGAGATGGAACTAAAAATAAACTGAAGGTGGAGGCGGGGGCTTCATAGGAGGGAGATAGAATGCAGAGATATAAAGGGGGAAAGGAGAATAATTGACTAGGAAGAGTTAATTTGAGTGAGGAATGGAAGAGCAGAGTAGAGGGGGGAATGTGAAGGGGTAAGCAACACTAAAGGCCTTTGGAAAAAGCCATATGGAAAGTGATGCTTAGGAGAGCGGCTCACATGAATCCTTATCTGTAAATGAACTTATTGATGATTTAAGAATATATTTTGAGTAAAACATTATCATGAACTTAATTGCATATATACCTACAGATTCCCCTAGTGTGCAGAAACTACTCATAATGAAACAGGAATTAGTATCCTGGACTCTTCTGTTGATTACTGGCCCATTTTAAAAAAAAAAAAAAAGAGAGAGAAAAAAATTACTGGTGAAAGATATGCTGTTCCATGAAAGGGGGCGGGGGACTGTAGTGTCACAGATGGCTGTCAGAATGAAGTGAAACATGGGTCTGCTGAGGGAATCAACCATCAGTGTGAAATCCGCACAGAAAGGAACTGAGCAGAAGGCAACATTTCAAAAGGCGTTTGGCACCAAGTGGCATTGTGAGGGTTAATTTACTGCCAAGAGCTGCCTGGGCTTTTCATTCTCCAAAGACACACAATGGACAGACCCCGAAGTGCCCATCATAATCACAGATGCTGGGGGATTAATGTGAAGATGAAAGCTTCATGAATATGAAAAAATCTAACCTGCTAATGATGCAGCAGAGTTGGAAACAACATTCAATCACACAATCTAAGAGTAAGGCACAGAGGCATAGTAAGACACTGTCTTTTAAAAACTGATTAAAACCTACTCAATTTGTAACAGAAAGAGGCTTATGCATATTAGGACCTGAACTGGCTGCCAAACTTTACAAATTGCACAGACTAATTACCATAATTAAGCCTTGGATTGAAGAAGAAAATTCCATTTATCTCCGGCTGACTCTGTGGAACTTCAATAAAGAAAGAACTGACATCAGATGGGTTTACCCCTCAAATGATATTTCAGAGCCACTAAAAATAAACAAACAAACCAAAGAAGACCCATCCCCTTAAGAAGCAAGGAATAGCAACCATTCAGCTTCAAATGGTGTTGAAAGAGAAAATTGTCCAAAGCTCGAAATTCTACTTTAGGTAATTTTAATCTACTGCACAAGAGAAGTTCACATTTTTAAATTTAGAAATAGTTACTTACAATACTATGAGTTATAAATGCTTATGTAAAATAATTGATAAAAATAAGGGACTTTAATTTACTAAATTGCCTTAATGAACTATTTTGTAAGGTCACTACCATTTAGAAGCTTAATACCTGCAAAGATGATAGAAAAACTTGTTAAATATTTTAAGTATCTGCTCTTCCAAAAATCATTAATGATAAAAGGACAGTACTTAGATCATGCTATAGTTTTGAACTTTCTTACGGGGCATGGTGGAGCATGCCTTTAATCCCAGCACTCGGGAGGCAGATGCAGGCAGATCTCAGTGAGTTCAAGGCCAGCCTGGTCTACATAGTGAGTTCCAGGACAGCCGGGGCTACAGGGAGACTGTCTCAAAAAGGCAAAAAAAATAAAAAATAAAAAAAAAAGAAATTGAAAAAGGCATATCAGTGAACATCATGTGTTTGTTACCTAATTTGTTTAATCAGTGAATTTTTTTAGAAAAAAAATTCAGTCATGATAATTGATACTCTCTTTAGGGATATTAAAATAGCTACACTTATGTATATTTTAAAACTCATTTCTGATGGTGAACACAGCACAATAATGGCCTCACACAGTTATGTCTGATTATGGAAAAGTCTATGAACAACCTGATCTTTAATCAGCATTGAACATTTGGTTTACCACATGGAGTGCACTGACGCAGAGTTTTACTGAATCATTTGCACTTTTGGTTCACAATAGCTCCATGTAGAACTTGCACAATCAGCCATTTGTTGATTTTATTGGCTATGTGGAGATGCTTTTTGGCGACCTCTATTTTATGTTTTAATGAACATAAAAAAAAACCTAAAACCATATTTTAAGTTGTTATGCAAAGTAGATTCTGTTTTCAATCCTATTTTCCCCAGCTGCCTTGCTTTGGTCTTACCTGGGGCATAAACAGAATCCTGTTCTTCACCTCCCCACCCAAGTAATTAACCTTTACAACGAGGCCCAAGTTCCTTAACAATATCTGTAAGCCAGTAGCTCTGACATTCATCTGTCTATTATTCCTCATTTCTTTTTAACCCATTCTCATCCCATTCTTTATTTTTCTATATACATAGTTTCTGAATTTTTTGCTTTGCAACTACAAAGAAGAATACAGTACAGTAACCAAGAACATGAGTCTTTGAGTTCATTAAATCTTAGCTCTACTGTTTAGTAGCAATGTAGATTTGGATGTGTGATTCTACTACATCCATGTGCTGGATAGCTTTAGTGTCAACTTGACACACCTGGGTTGAGAGAGCCTCAATCGGGAAATTGCCTCTATTGGACTGGCCTGTGGCCATGTCTGAAGGGCATCTTCTTGATGAGTGATGTGGGAGTTGCCAGCCCACTGTGGGTGGTGCTACCCCTTGGCAGGTGGGCCTGTGTTGCATAAGAAAGCAGGCTGAGCAGGGGCCAGGGGAGCAAGCCAGTAAGCAGTGTTCCTCAATGGCCTGTGCTCCAGCTCCTGCCTCCAGGTTCCTGCCCTGAGTTCCTACCTTGGGCTCCCTGATGAACTGCATGCGACCTGGGAGATGTAAGACAAATAAACCCTTTCCTCCCCAAGTTGGTACTGGTCAGAGTGTTTTGTCACAGCAATGAAGAACAAACTACGACAATCCATAAACCACTTCTCAAATGTTGTTGATAAAAGCCAATAAGAAAATATATTCCAAGCACCTCAGACCTTGTCACATAGCAATGACAGGTATTTTATGATTAGTGTAGTAAGTGCAAGGAGAAAGGAATAGAGTTATATGATGACTTTGATTGGGTAGGGGTCTAACCCCATCTGGGATTTCTTGGAAAGTAGCTATGGAGCTTATTTTTGAAGTATGTACAGTGGAGGAGGAGGGCAGGATGAGGCTAAGTGTTTTCTAGTGACAAAGCACTTTCCTGAGAGCACCCTGAGGGAATCCACAGCTGCCCTATGATGTGGAAATAGATGAGTGTGTATGTGTGTGTGTGTGTGTGTGTGTGTGTGTGTGTGTGTGTATTAGCATATCCTTGAGGAAACTTCCCCTTGAAGCCCTGTCTCTCAGCACTTTTTCTTCCCATGCTCCATCAGATGATTCTATTCTGTGTATACTCATACAAGCACATTCATAGATCTAATTCTACATGTGCTATTACAGTAGAAAACAAACTATCTCAGCCAGTGCAGTATGCCTGCCCTAGCTACCTTTGAGATGACACTGGCTCAGCACCAGGAAGGTCCTTGTTTATCATATTTTCTAAAGTGTGTTTACAAATGAGTAAATGAAATCCAATAGGTACCCTCAGAGCATATCTTAAACTTTTAGCCCACAATATATACAGATACTCCAGCACTCACAGTACGGTTATATCCTGAGAAACAGAACTTGAAAATACTCTTAAGTAGGAAAATGCATTTGATACACATAACCTGATGAAAGCTTAGCAATACAGTCCATTAAAGAGTCTTGATTGTTTTCTCCCATGATGTCATGCCTGACAAGGGGTGTGCTTTGTTGATGCTGCCTAGCTTGGGAGAGCCTATCATGCTGCACATCATTGTCCCAGGATAAGATCGAACTTTAGAATTTAAAAAATGGTTTTTAGTGAATGTCTACTACTTTCACACTATCACAGAGTTCAAAATCGAGGAGTGGATCCTCAGTGAGCGAGCCTGTCTACACATTGCATTGAGATGAGATGTGCACTAAATACATTTCATGGTTCTGTAACATCAAGAAAAGCCTGGTGTACATAGTGAGTTCCAGGCCAGCTGGGGCTACAAGGAGACCCTGTCTCAAAAAGACCAAAAAATTTGACATTTATTTATTGTTGAGTGTGTGTGTGTGTGTGTCTTTGTATGTGTGTGTGTTACAGAGCACATATAGAAGTTAGAAGACAAGTTGCAGGTGTTGGTTCTCTCCTTCCACTGTGTGAGTTCCTGGGATCAAAAACAGGTTATCAGGCTTGTCAACAAGTGCTTTTACCTCCTGATCCATCTTACCAGCCTCAAATGGTAAATATTTTTTTAAATTTTATTTATTATTTTTATTTTATGTGTATGCATGTTTTGCCTGCATGTAGGTAAGTGCACCTATGCCGTGCAATGCCTGTGGAGGACAGAAGAGGCTGATGGATTCTCTGGAACTGGAGTTACTGACAGTTGTTAGCTGCCACGGGGGTGCTGAGATTCAAACCCGGGTCTTCTGCAAGAACAACCAGCGCTCTTAACCGCTGAGCCATCTCTCCAGCCCCTCAAGTGGTAAATCTTAATGAAGGTGAGAAGGAGAGGAAATAGTCAATTAGCACACCTTAGATTCACATCTACGGGGAGAAACTAATTCACTGTGTATGATACTGATTTTTCTCTGTAGTTCTAGTAAACTCTGGTGGCAAGGGGGTAGACTATGAGAGCAAAACACTAAAATTCTGGGTATTCCACTTGCATAGACCCTACTTAAGTTGGAGAAGAGGCCCTGGTGATGTAAGTACCTGGTCATATATTTTATAAATTTTCAAAAGTATGATTTTTATCTTTAACCAATGAAGGTACACTTTATCTATGGTTATTAATTTTTCACATAAATAAGTTCCCATGCATCAACAACTGAATGCATCATGAAAATAGAGCAAAAATAGTATTTTGGATTCAGGCAGGCCCTGTTCTTTTTCTGCTTCTCAGGAACAGGCAGCTCTGGCAGGAGAAAGATGTCATGTAGTTAGAGATGCTACAAGCTGAGGGCAAGTCTGTCTGCAGAGAGATAAATATCTTCTGGATCAAGAAACTGCTCAGGTTTTCTTACTCCCGTTATGATTTGCAAAAGCAGGGTTGTGAATATGTAATTGTTCGGAGCGGAAATGAGTAAGGAAATCAGAAACAGATTTTCTGTGTTGCTATGAAACATTCTTCTGTGTTGGGCAACTGAGGAGGAGTAAGAGAAGGACTGAGTGAATGTGTCTGCTGGGGATTAGAGTTTAGAATGGAGCAAGAAAACAAACCTGCTCCAGCTAATGCAGCAGGTTATGACAGAGGCAGGCCAGTGTCCAGTATGACTCCACAGTAATCCAGAAGGAAAAGGAGATTCAGGACTAACTTGCTACTGGGTATTACCTTAGTATGAGCTCATTCCAGTGACTAACTATAGCATTACAGAATTTTCTAAATTTCTATTGTCTATGAAAGAACATCAAAATCCTAAAGGACTAAGTATTTATTTAAGAAGGAGAGGAAAGGGGTTTGGGTTAATGCTTCTCTGTGGCTTAACTTCCTGAGTATAAGTTTCACAATTTCTAACTGGGATACTGGTTCAAATTTTTGTTAAACCTAGGGTTAGTAAAACTGTTGTCTTAAAAAAATTTTCTGTTTCAAATCTCCAGGTACCTATGCCCTTTAAATAATACCATGCAGCTTTTCAATAATTATGAAGGCTGACTTTAAGTAAACTAAGTCCTTGTCTTGCAAACCATATTGCAATTTGTTTTCGTATCCTTTTATTGATAGGGAAAGTCTGTGGATATCACAAATATTAAATCAAATCAGCAAAAGTCATGTGTTTTTCCTGGAGTAAAAGATCTTGAGAACACCAATGATATTTGCGTATTTGCTGAAGGCTTTGAAAAATCTCATTCACTTTTAACTGTTGAAATCTCTAATAAGACACTGTAGCCCTTTAATTTGAAGTGATATTAGGACCTGAAAATAAATACCACATCACTGATCCTAGTATTTTTAAGTTGCAAAAACTTAAGTAGAAGAAATTTGATTTTGCTAAGATGTTAACAAATACATACACATGCACACACACGCACACACACACACACACACACACACATACACACACACACACACTCTGTGGGAAGGGGAGCTACTAGATCTCCAATCATTTATTTTGTGTTCAGGTACAGAAGAGAAAAATACTGAGAATGACATGTTTACTCTCTTCCGTTTTTTCTTTTTATTAAGATCCACCCCTTATATATTTTATTTTATTTTACTTTATTTTTGAAAAATTCAGACATAAGTACTATATTTATGTAATTTCCACATCTCTCTTTTTATGTTTTATTATTTTTACTTTATGTGTATGAGTGTATTACTTGCATGTAAGTTCACCTGTGTTGTGGAGTGCTCATGGAGGTCAGCAGCGGACTTTGGATCCTCTGGAACTAGAGTAATGGATAGTTGCTAGCCACCATGTATGTGCTGGGACTCGAACCTTGGTCCTCTGCAAGAGCAACCAGTGCTCTTAACCACTGAGCCATCTCTCCAGACCCAATTTCTATCTCTCTTTTTCCCCTCCAACTTCTCTTATGCTTCCCACTCTTCTCAACTTACTTATTTCTTCTTTAGTTATTATTGCTACCTATACCTGTACATATACACACAGACACACACATATACAAACATACATATAGTGTACTGAGTCCAGTTAGTGGTGCTCGTCTGCACATATGTTTAGGGCTGACCATTTGGGACTGAATATCCTATCAGGGATCTGGTCCCTGCAGAAAACTGATCCTTGCTCCCTCAGCAGGCATTAGTTTTCTACAACTTTTCATGTAGAGGTGGGACCTTGTGAAATTTCCCCCACATCGGCATGCCAACTGATGTCATTCTTCAGGTCTTGTTTATGCAACCACGTTGTTGAGATTTCACAGCTACAGCTTCTCAGTCTTTGATAGATAGAATATACTATCTAGCAGCAGGCATCCTGGTCCTCTGGTTCTTATAGTCTTTCTACTCCCCTCTTCTTTTTAATGTTTGGCTCCAGGAGTTCTTGAGTGGCAGAGGGTAGGTGGGGAATGCAGATTCTAATGCCATATGATTTCTTGTTTAAGATTATTCTAGAAACCTAGATTTCTTTTATATGTTCATTTAAATAAGTCAATCATGATAGTTAAAAGAACAAAAGTCAGTTCCATCACTTGATAATGACTTTTGACACAAAAGCCAGGAACTGCCTTATGATAAACATTTCTTCACAAAGTCTAGTCTGGTGATATGAATGCACCTGTAGCTGACATAGTGAAAGAGACAAAAACAGCTGCATGAAGGGAGAAAATCCAATACATTAGAAGTTTTGGTAACATGGGTGACAGGGTCCATTATAATTTTGTGGGAAGTTTATATATTCTTATTCAATAGGATTCTGTGCTCATGAGTACAGCTTTTGAAAGGCTCATTGAAGTATAATGTATCTTTAGAGCTGTAGAGGGGAGAATGTGATTATAAAAGAAGTTCTTTGAAAGATGCTGGCATGCTACAGAAAGTAGCTTGGCCTAGATTCAAGTTAGATAGTAACCGAGGATAACTCTGATGGTGGGTTCATGGAGCAGGTATTTTCTAATCTGTGTAAGGTCCAAGTGTATACTTTTACAGTACTTTATAACATTTTAAAATGTGAACATTCTTCC
This sequence comes from Nannospalax galili, assembly GCF_000622305.1. NCBI lineage: Eukaryota > Metazoa > Chordata > Mammalia > Rodentia > Spalacidae > Nannospalax > Nannospalax galili. The sequence goes on along the minus strand of NW_008352871.1, from coordinate 1,185,191 downwards.
CCTTAAATCATTCCCTAATAACATAATACTAGAAAAGCGATTATACATTCATTTGATAGTCTATGTATTTGAGTTGCTATAATAAACATTAGTGGGAGTACAATTTTCCTTTTGAGTTTGACTTCTTGTACATCACATAGTTAAATATTCCTAAAAGAATACTAGTTGGTTGTCCTGCTTTGTTTCTGAATAGGTTATAATCAAATTTTTAGGAGAACATCAGCACCTCAGGCAATTCCTGGAGCAGTTGACTTGATGGGCTATTAAAACATCTGTTGCCAATAAACACATCCATTATTCATTTTTTTTGTAGTCCGTCCAATACAAACTTGTTATTCAATTATTATTAATATGGAAGCTAATGCGTAGTAAGTACTATGCTTCAAGTTAAATAAAGTACATTGATTTCAGTAACTTTTTTGCTTCCTCCAGAGTTTGGCTCTTTTCAGCAGTTGCTGTTCTTATACAATCACCACAATGTCACATGAAAAAAAAAATAGAAGAATTGGTAGGATGTGCCTAGTAAACACATGCCTGCTTAAAGGCTCCAAAGGAAAAAGGATTAGGGTGCATGTCTTTGAAGGGATGTCCCACAGATCCTAATGCTTGGCTGTTTGCTCCCATCAATTTCCTTAATCAGGCTCTTTTTGAAAGACAATAATCTTATCAACAGAAACTTGAAATGTAGGTGTTCTTCAGTTTTGGGAAAAGAACTGTGCTTTCACTTGAGACTGTATAACTTTCTACAGCAGCAGATGGGACATGCTCTCACATGAATTGGGAGAGTACATTTTGAGAGTTTTATAGGGAGTTGTCACATAGCTTACAGTTGCTGGTGCTTTAAAGAAACAAGAACTCAATTCACAGACACTGCATCTGGGTGAAGAGGCTCCTATCACCCTTGGTCAGTGGACTAAGGATAGGGTTATGTTAAAGTAATCAGATTGTATTTATCTTCTAGGATTACCAAGGTTGGTGCAGGATTTCCTTAATGGGGAAGAGATTTAGGCCAAACCTGTTGTTTTAAAAAGGTGTCTTTCTCATCTTTAAAACATTCCAGGTAGATTCAAAGCACTAAAAAGGGCCTCTGAAATGAGTGGAACAGCTAGATCCCTCAGTTTCTAAGTATTCTTCCTAAGAATTTCCCTCCACAGTTTCTATGCAAGTACAGCTTTTGAGTCTCATGAGCTAGACTGATCGTCGGTATAATCTGTAGCAATTCTATAATCACCTAGATCAAAATCAAGGGTCCCTGTTTCCTCCCTCGAAGCACAGGTTAGAGAGTCAGCCCGACTCTCACTCGAACACATTTCAGTAGTGCTCATATACAGGTGAGCTGCCTATATGTAGGATGTGGTGATGGTTCTATTTCATAGGCTTGTTGAGAAAATGACAGTACCTGTCAGAGGAGATGCATATGAAGCAGTGCTAATTCAGTAATTCAAGTTATAAGAATGTCCGTTCATTTTCCTAAGTCAACATTATGAGAAAGGAAAATCCTCTGAGAACTGAACCCCCTCTCTTGTCTCCATTTATCCATATGGCTTGAGGCTTTATGTTAATTATAATCATTTATTTTTGTCGAATATTTACTTTTATAAGATAATGGTTATAAAGAAAAAAGAATGGTTCTCATAACAGAATTGCAGGTGGTAGTGACTGGAGCCACGCAATACAAAAGTTTTTAACTGACTTGATTTCTGTAGGTTTTGTGAAAGTAGCCATCACTGTTGTCAGTCATGTATGCAACAGTCATGTTATGTCCAGAGGACAGCAGCTCACAGCAAAGCCGGCAGGTTCCTCATGCCACTGTGTACGACCCTACACACATGAGAATGTAGGCAGCACCTATTGGACTTAGTGGGTTAAAAAATAAAAATAGATAAATAAAAAGGAAGACAGAACATTGTAAGCAATGTGATGAGGGGGTTCTGGAGAGGTTTGGAGGTGGGAAGTGAGGTATTCAAGTTATATTGTGTAGGTATGAAAATTTCAAACAATAAACACAAAATTCTAAATGAAAAAACTTTTATTTTTACTGTTTGACTTGTTTGAGTTTCCTTATTGTAGGAATTTATAAAAGTAACATTTATGTGGCCTGGTGACTCTTGGAACTTGAATCCCTAATCAGAATTTTTACACATCATAGTCTATTACTTTTGCTACATAGTGTTAGGTGATGACAAAATTAAACAGTTGAAGAGATTCAGAAATATTCAAGTGAAGACCTCTGTCTCCAGGGTTCTTCTTTAATCCCATTAGATCAGTGCTGACAGGAATTCAATAAAGACCCATGTACCTTGACAAGAAAATTGCTGTAATTCAGTATCAAGTGCCATTTAATGCAATCTCCCAGTTTTGGTTGATCATTTTGGAAAACTTATATACTAAATACTTCATCTTGTGATTGGTAGACAACTTGATTTCCTTTTTTTTTTTAACATATGGGACTTAAAATAAAACGTGTGTGTGTGTGTGTGTGTGTGTGTGTGTGTGTGCATGTGTGTGTGCTCTATATGTGTAGGTGCCCACAGAGGACAATTGAAGATGTCAAATTCCCCAGAAATGGAGTTATAAGTGATTATTAGCTGTATGATACGTGTTCTGGGAATTGAATACAGGTCCTCTGCAAGAGCAGCAAGCACTCTTAACTGCTGAGCCATCTGCAACCTCTTAATTTTTAAGATTTATTTATTTACATGGGACTTCATAAAGTGAACTTCAGACGATAGGGTTCATAATAAAACACACATATATTCATATATATTTCCTCAATATACCCATTCCTTGTCCATGATGTCTAGCCATGATGTTTAGTCTCAAAGTTCTGATTTTTGTTTCTTTAAAAAAAATTTTTATTTATTAATTTTTTCTGTGTATGAGTGTATTGACTGCATGTGTGTAAGTGCACTCATGTCCCATCCTGCAATGCCGTGGAGGTCAGAAGAGGGCATCAGATTCCCTGGAACTGCAGTTACAGATAGTTGTTGTCATGTGGGTGCTGGGAATCGAACCCAGGACTTCAGCAAGAGCAGTCAGTGCTCTTAACCACTAAGCTAATTTTCATTTCTTTTGTTTGTATTATCATGCCTCCTTTCAGAATTGTGGAAGGATTGGACTCTCTCACACTAATTTTTAATGAAGATTAACCATGTGACTTGATTTCAATGAAAAATGAGCAAATTTAAGATCTAGTATGTAATTCATTTACTTTTGTTTTCTTTCTAGTATGTGATTCATTCAACTCTGTTTCACCTTTCTTCCAAAGGTGCCCATCATTTATTTAGCGTTTGAAATCACTGTCAAACACTGCTGTGTTTCAGAGACAGTAGAGGACTCGAGACTTGGAAGAACTTCCTGATCATTAGACCTGTGGTAGGGTAGAATTGGTTGACAGTCAAAATGACCATGTGAGAAGAGGTGCTGTAGACAAGTTTCCAGACTATCTCTAATTTTTTTTAAGTGTTAATTGTCTGTCATCTTTGCTTCTCATCCCTCATTATTCTAGGTTTACTGTGAAGCTGTAAAAATCACACTCATGAACATTTAAAAATATTACATGATAGGGAGGAAAACCATGTAAAGCATATTCATCCCAAATTGGATGTTTATTCCCAATCAATTACTGTAAAAATTTAAACCTTGAGCTGAGAATAATTTTTGTCCAACACTGAATAATTCAGTCACTCAGAGAGGAGCCCTTGACGTGCAAAGTGTTGGCAGAACTCTTTTGAAGAAAAATTCAAAAGCAATCCAAAAAAACAGATGGTCCCACGATTAGCTGGCTCTGCCGGGGTTTCTGGGACACATTTTAATCTGGCTAGGATACAATCTATCTGTAAAGTAAAAATCTGGTTTAAGGCTCAGCTATAGGCAAACTCCATTAAAATAATTAAAACTTTGGCAAATTCACAAAACAGTTCTGTGTCTCTATAAAGCTATCCACATGCACAGCAGTGAACTCAATTTAGCTCTTGTGACTTAAGTGAGATATTAAGAAAATTGCTGGCAAAGCAGGAAACCTATTTCATAACAATAGTTTTGCCACTAATTACCTGTGTGATCTCAGGCAAAAACTGATCTTCACTAGGCTGAAAGGTTGATTCAAATAGTGTTATTTGATAGGTGTGCTATCGTTTTTATAAAGGTAACATTGATTTTATTCTTATTTTAGTACCGAGTACAGAACGCTTACATTGCAACAGATACTAGTTTAATCTTAAACTGCTGATTAACAGAGGTGAAGAATAGGAAGTAATAAAATATGCATACAAGTAAATGTTTAACATTTTATCTGTCAACACAGTGAATCTCTTGTTCTTTCAATCTTTGATAGTGACATCTAGCCTGTTAGGGAATTATTGTTGCACATACATATATACGTGTGCATTAACAAACAACTCTATTGAGTCCATTTAGTGGTTCTAATATCTGTTCAGGGATGATCACTTGGATTGAATAACCTATCAGGACTCTTGTCTCTGGAGAAAAATTTTCCCTCTCTCAGCAGTCATTAATTGTCTATAGCTCTTCAACTAGAGGTGGGGCCTTGTGAAGTTTCCCCATCCACAATGACATGTCAACTGATGTTACTATGTAGGTCTTGTTTAGGCATCCATACTGTTGAGATTTTATGGGTACGGCTTTTCTGATATATCTAGAAGATATAATTTGGCAGCTGGCCTCCTGGGCCTCTGGTTCTTACAAGCTTTCTGTCCCCTCATCCATGATGTTCCTTAAAACTTAAGTGTAGGGGTTGTATTTTAGGTGTATCAGCTGGGGCTGGGCCCCCTTCAGTCATTTACTGCTCTCATAGAATCAGAGGATTTTTGGCAAACCGTCAAGAGAGAATAGCAATCAATAGATCTCTCTACACAGCTATAAAGCTTATGAGCCACAATAATGACCAGCCTAGCAAAATATACCCAATGGTGCAATAGTGTCACTTTTATCTTGGGGGCATCTAACAACTGTCTAATTGGAATTGGCCTGCTCAATGGGAGGGAATTCATATTTGGTACTGTGAAAACAGAGTCAAATACTCAAGTCTAGAGAGGTCATAGACTTTAGAGGAGAACCTGCTTCTGCTATTTCTCTAATCCAAAACAATTTCTAACTGTATTCTAAATACTTATCCTAACCCACAGATAAGTAAAGTGTAGCTCTCATGCTTCATCAAAGAGGCTTCTTTTTTCAACAGATGGAGATGATTACAGACAGTCACAACTGCTCACTAAACTTTTGATGAACAAGTATATGAAAATAAGCAATTAAAATGTGCTTATGAACTCATATTTATTAAAATTGTGAAGATAGATGTTGACACTTAGATGTTTGAGATGACTATTGATTGATAATACTCACATAATTGTATTAAATACATTAAATAATTAAGAATAGAGACAAGCTTTCATGCCAGTTGAGGATGATAATTGAACTAAAAACATGCATGTACGTAATTATGAAACTGAAAGAATAAAGTCAGATGGGGTAAGAAAATTATTACATAGGCCATGTTATATAATTTGATGCCATTTGTATGAAAAAAGTATGTGCCTGTGCCTGTATGTGCCTGTGTGCATGCTAGCATTTCTGAGTAGCTACAAAACTCATTAAAAACAAAACATGTCTTTGATTTACAGACTTTATATTAAGTTAACAAAAATGTGAATATTTTAGCCCAATAACTGTATACTTTCAATATAAAAATCATAGTGTCAGGGAGGGAGGGAGGGAAGTCAGGAACAGAAAGAGCAGGATTTGGGAGGTATTGGAGGGAGGGGGAATAATGGGGGCACTGTGACTAGGAAGGGAGGGAGGAGGGAGGCCAGATGGGAGAAAAAAGAGTAGAGATGAGTGAATGGGGGGTGGGGCCTAGAAAACATGGAGGGAAAAGTGATGCCCTAGAAACACTATGAGAAATGCATGAGAAATGTATGTAGAGTATCTGAACATTACTGCATACGTATACCTAGGAGCTGCTTGGAAAGGAACACAGTGCAAGATAGATGGGACCTCCTTTAGAGCGACAAACATGCCATACAGCACTCACCAAAGAAACTTCTTTTTGCAACAGATGGAAGCTACTGCAGAGTTGCACATCTAGTCACACACAGAGAACATACACCTGGGAGATGTCCGGTACTAGGTGACACATCTGCAGTTGAATCTCTACAACCAAGGCTCATGGAATATAGTGGAATAAGGGGTAGAGCGGGCTAATGCAGCCCTCAACTCTCACCAGTGAGGTTTCCATGTCCATCAGAGTGCATTACTCACAGAAGGCCTCAACTGGCTAAGTTTTGGAGAATAAGAGAACTGTAGAGTGTAGGATGGAATGCCTATATGCAGCTTCACTCATCCATGGTGCAGGGACCATTGCAGAAGAGGAGGCAGAAAGACTGTAAGAGTCAGGGCTGGTTCATGAACTTATGAGGTAGAGGCTTCCTTGCCAAAGGAGGCTTGCACATGTGTGCCTGCTGCAGTGGTGGCATCCAATGTGGGACCTATGTCAGCTCAGTTAAACAAGGGCCCAAAGGGGAGGTGAGAAGTAGGTGGCAGATTAGCACTAGGTCGAAAACTATTTGAGACTGATTGCTGCTGGGTGAGGGAGAGTATGACTTACATATGACTGCTGGATGGGCTCACTAGACTCCAGTGGATGCATTTACGAAGGACATTTGGGTACAAAAACCTGAATGAATAGGACTCAGCGTGTATGGCAGAGTGCATACGGTTCAAGGTGTGTGTGTCTGTGGGGGGGCATGGATAGGGGAGGTGGTCTGGATGTGAATGGGAAATATTGTATGAAAATTTAAAAGCTCAATAAAAAATTTTTAAAAATCTAACGTGAAATATAAAAGTTGGCTGTCCAATATATTAAATAGTTCATGCTGAGTCAGAGGCGAGACAAGAAAAGTAATTCATTTATAATGTATTTGAACTTGATTCTGGATTTGATGCTCAAATTAATATTTTAAAAAGATGAACAAGTTTAAAGAAAGAAAAATAGCAACTTTTTTGTTTCAGAAGCGCAAACACATAGTGTAGAATCTATGGCTTGCACACACACACACACACACTCATTAAGGGTGAGGTATACGAAAGATTGTTGAAGCAATTTGTAGTCACTTTTGACAATTTAATGATAATGAAGCAAAATCAAAACCGTGTACTCCTCTATTACACATCCTAAGTGTGTAAGTGACTTGTGGTATAGAATTTTCTGTTTACTGTTTGCTTAACTTGAACTGTATTTTCCATAGAAGAGTGCTTTAAATAATGCCCCTAAAGATTGTAAAATTAGCTTAAAACAGTACTAGTAATAACTATTATAACTAAAACTTAGCCACACTTCCATACTGTTGAGGAATGCATTTGAATTCCATATGGAGTCTTAGAAATGCCTCTTTCTAGGCAAAGGAAACAAGAAGACTGTATGCAATGTTGTCTAGCAGAACTTCCATGTCAATGGAAATATTCATTACATTATACTTATAATGTAACTAATCTAAAGGAAAACTGAATTATTCATTTTGGAAGTTGAGATTAAACATATAGACTCACATATGGATAGTGTCACTTTATTACACATGAGTTCCTGGTTCTAAGGCTTTGTTGGAAAATTCCAAATTGCTCATTGAAGAATAGTGAGGTGGATTATTCCCATTTGCTTGCCAAAGAATGAATATGGGGCAGTGTGTTATGGCTTTCAGTGTTCTACCAACTTGCTGTCTACAAATAAGCTTTCTGTAGCTGCTTTGCACTCTCCCCTAATACCCTTAGAGAGAACTTTCTCTGTTCTTAAGGTCCAACTTGCATGTGTCCCTTTCATGTCCTAGTCTTACTTGAATTGTTACATTCTTAGTTTAAAATGTATAATATCTCAGATACATAGTCATTTGAAAAGGATTTCCAACCACCAAATTTACCTTAAGCAAATTTGACTGATGGTTTACCTTTACTGTTTGTAGTCTAACTAATGATTAGTGAGTACATGAAAGAATGACTAAATAAATGAAGGAATCTCTAGCAGACTTAGGCCTTTTTTCTCTCAGGGGTATTTATAAAGAGGTAGCTGTAGAGTTTCTTCCCGTTCTCCCTGTGATCTCACCAAGGATACTATGTCATAACATAAGTTATACTACCCAGTCTTGTGTAAAGGAGTGAGGAAGCTTCTATCTACTGATAGCAATATTAAATAGGTAGAATATATAAATTAAACATTGGTTCAGTCTTATTTTTAAGCAGAAGGAATTCTTTGAGCATACCATCTGATTTTTTTTTTTTCTTAAACTGAGGTGAAGATTTACTGCTGTTTTCCTAAAAAAGTTGCTTGTTTTGTGATAACTTTCCCTCTGAGGGACTAAATCCCTCACAAGCAGACAGAGTCACTGATAAGTAACAAAGATGACAAACTTCCTTCTTCCACCTCAGACAAAAAGGCCTGAAGAGAGCCCTCTTCTTGCTCCTCTTCCATCTGAACATTCCAGACCAATTTAGATAAGACTGAGGTCAGTCCTGGGCATAGCTTACGGCTGTGATTTATTAGCATTTTTTTTTTTTTTGCTTAAGTTGGTCAGTCCATATTAGGGATGGGGGAACCTGCCCAACACCACCAAAAACACTCAAAAGGCCCAAGTCTCCTGCCGGCTTTAGTCTTTTTGTTTTCCCAATCCCATATCCATTTTAAAAGAACTTTTCTCCCTGTGTGTGAATGTATGTGTTTCTTTAGTTTATTATTTATTTATTTATTTTTATTTTTAAAAATATTTTGTTATTTTTATTTTATGTGTATGAGTGTATTGCCTGCATGTATGTATGTGAGTGCACCTGTGTCGTGCAATGCTGCGGAGGTCAGAAGAGGGCTTCGGGTCAGAAGAAGGCTTCGTATTCCCCCGGAACTGGAGTTAAGGATGGTTCGTAGCTGCCTTGTGGGTGCTGGGAATTGAACCTGGGTCCTCTGCAGGAGTAGTCAGTGCTCTTAACCGCTGAACTATCTTTCTTTACTTTTAAGAAAGTTTGTTCCTTGTTGCTTTCTGCTGTGTCTGAGATTGTTCCTGCGTTTTCATTATTTTTTAAAACATTTCTTTTTGTTATTTTAATTTTTGTTTTATGTATATGAGTGCATTGCCTGTCTGCATATCAATTCCCCCATGTTGTGAAATGCCTGAGGAGGTCAGAAGAGGATGTTCGATCCCCTTGGAGTTAAGAATAGTTTGGAGCCACCATCTGTGTGGTAGGAACTGAACTTAGGTCCTCGGCAAGTGTAGTCACTGCTTTAAACCATTGAGTCATTTCTCCAGGCTCTGCCTTTTCATTCTTTAATTGGCAGAGAAAAGAAATGCAATCGATACCCCTAATGGTAACATCTCTTTCCTATATTTTTGCTATTATGAATTGTGTCGAAATTAAATGTGATTGATTGAATTTGTTCTTATGTAGGGCATAGCATCCGATTGGAGTGAATGTAAGTTATGTGAAAAGCAAGGAATACACGAGTAACTTATTATTCTATTATCAAATGCACCATAACTTCAAAATCAGGTCACAAACAAAAATATGCTCTTAAAGGGCATATAGGATCACACAGTACAGGATAGTTTATAATCTTTTAACACATTGTGTTATTTAGATTGTATTTCACTTATGAGATCAAGTAATTAACTATGTATATAGATAATTAACTACAGGCAGACAGCATTAAGGATACAGGAATAAATTATAGATGATTAATATATTTTCTAATATTGTATTGGTGAATTCTGAGCATAAATATGCACACATATTAATGATATATATATTTATATGTAGTAATATACTAATTATACATAGACAAATTCCTTCTGGAAATTAACATGCAAAAGGACAACTAACTCATTCTGACTTTACATAGACCTATCTCCTGAGAGGAAATTAATAATAGAAGCAGTTTTCAAAGGTATTATATTTTGATTGCAGCAGTTTTATTTCTTAAAATATTAAAGGCTTTTAAAGCAAAATCAATAATAAAATGACTGTTTTGTTTAAAGAAAGAGCCCAAGAGAGGGGCATAAAAGGATACAGGTGTTACCAAGGGTGCAATGGGTAAAATGGGGGCATTTAACTGGGAATGGAGAGGAAGGGTTATGTAAGGAACCATGAGGACAAAGGGGAAGGAGGAGCTCAAGAGAAGGGGGATAACAGGAGATAAGTATTATCAAGGGAGAAATGGAGATACTCTAACTGGGGGAGGAGTAGGGAGGGTCAGACAGGGAGAGAGAGAGAATAGAAATAAATAATGTTTAGGTGATGTGAAAAACCAGAGGGAAATGTATTAGTTCAAAAGCCTACTGAGAAATACACATACAACATGCATCCAGCTGAAAGCTACATAACAAGAAACACAGTGCTAAACAGGAGAAACTTTACTTTGAGTTTTGGTCAGGATAGTCCAAGAGACTTGCCAAATAACACAGGCTATTGAAACAGCCCTTGATACCTCCCAGAACTTGAACTAAAGCCCCTATTGCTGAAGAAAGGACATGCTTTGTACACAGGAGTTGGAGCAATTGAGCTAGAGCTGACCTGGAAGCCTCCTCCATGAACACTAGCTCTCCTAGTTTCAGAGGGTAATATGTAAGCTGATAAGGGGTACAAAACATCAATGGTCGAATCCCAGCTAAAAGTCCTAATATCCAAGCAATGATTGGCACAGCAAACTATATTGGTGCAGTAGTGGCACGTTTATCTTGTGATCAACAGCTATCTAATTGGACTTAAAATCCACTCAGTGGGCGGGAACTCATGTGGTACTGTAAATATATCCAAATACATATGGCTGGAGAGGTCATAGATCCTAGAGAAAAGCCCTACATCGGTCACATTCCTAAGCAAATGTAATGTCTTACTGCATACTAAATATGGATCCTTATATTTACAGATAAGTATACCATTCACCACTCATCAAAGAAGCTTCTTTTTTCAACAGATGAGACTATTACAGAGTTCCACAACTGGTCACACACAGAGACCAGTTGTGCCTGTGAGATGCCTAGCCTTAGGGAAAGGGGTAGGGAGAATGCTAATGTAAACCTCAGATCTCACCAGTGAAATTTCCTCATGAAATGAGGGCGATTAACACAAAAGGCCACAATTGGCCAAAGTGTAGAGACTGCAGAGTATGCGCCCAATATTAAACCTCACCCACCCAGGGATTAGGGACCATTGTATAAGAGAGGGTGTGGAAAGATTGTAAGAGCCAGTGTGGTGCATGACCATAAGGAAACAGAGTTCTCCAGGTTTCTGGGAACTTGCTCATATGAACTTACAGCAATGATGACAGCATGCACAAGACTCTTACACACTCACTTAGACAAAAATCCAGGATAGAATTGGGGGAATGAGCAGCAGGTCCCCAATCTTAACTGATGAGCTATTGGAAATTGATCACTACTGAGTAAAAGAGAGCTGGTCTTCTTCAAGGAAGTGGTGCTAGATAGGCTGAACAGGCTCCAGCGTATGAACTCACATGGAGGGACATCTGGGTACACAATCTTGACTCTATAAGCCTTAGCATAATGACAGAATACATGAAATCTGGTGGATGGGCAATGGGGTATGTGGATAGATGAGGTGGGGAAAATAAGGGAGGGGGTTTAACTATGATTAAAATGTATTGTATGAAATGTACAAAAATTCGATTAAATTATATATTTAAAAACTCTTTAGTCTTGTGATCTCTCTGTCTCTCTGTCTCTGTGTGTCTCTGTCTCTCTTTGCTTTTTCTTTTTTTGAGATACTGTCTCTCTGTAGCCCCAGGTAGCCTATGTAGAATTCAGTATGTAGACCAGGCTAGTTTCCATCTCACAGAGATTTGCTTGCCTCTGCCTCCTGAATTGTGGGATTAAAGGCATGCACCATTGTACCTGATTTTAGGATCTTTTGATAGAAGAATTTCTGTAAGGTATGGGAATAGTTTATATTTGAATAAACCTTAAACAGCTGATAATTATTTTATTTTTATAGT
>NW_008352871.1:1169559-1173125 GCF_000622305.1 Nannospalax galili | reverse complement strand
TTCACGGAAGAGACTTCCTTATAAAAAGGAAATCAAATGGCAATTTCAGCATCAGTAGGAGGAGAATGTGTTATGACTAAGTTTTCCCCATTTTTAAATTAACTCATTAGAACTAGGCCTTGCTAGAGTTGGCTTCAGATTTGACAAATTATTTGTCCACCAGTTAAATGTAGAAACATGCTCTTCATGTTTGCACAAAATCAATTTCTTCACTTGTCAGTAATAACCTTTATCCTGCCATGGCTATGGATCACATTCTTATCCTCATCGAACAGGTTTTAAACTGTGGCATTGCTCATTATATAAGAATACTTGTTTATTTTCCAGTTAATAACCAAGTATAAACAGTCTTCCAGGAAAAATGCTAACTTTTTTTGTGTAAGGGTTCTTGCCAACATTATATCTACAGTAAGCAACTGATGTTAAATCAACATACAGGCAATGTGCAATTAATAATTTAATAAGAGATGGAGGAAAATAAAGATGGAGGGTAGATTGATGTGGGTTTTATCCAGAAGGCTGCTCTAAGGAAATGATGTATGAGCTGAGATACGAAGAGCTAATAGGGGACTTTCACAGAAGTATCTCAGGAGGGCAAGGGTGGTTTATACCTTAGGTGGTTTATGTCAGAGAACAACAGAGGGAAGGTCTAAAAGACAAAACTTATGTAGGAACTCTCAGAGGTCAGTGGCTCATATTTAAAGAAAGACAAGGTAAGTTAAATGTAGAGAATTGATGGGAACATTTAAAGATATGTGGGCACAGGAAAATAATTTTATCTTTGACTTATTAGCAATAGAATGTTAATCTAGAAGTTTTAAAGAAGGCCATCCCATACTTTAACAGAAAAGGGCATACTGTCTAATTAGTGGTGGATGGTTTATGGGTGGGCAGGAGTTCAGAGAAGGTTCAGAATATGACCTTATTATAGGAGATATATGATGAATTTTTAAACTAAAATGGTGGTAGAATTGGGGAAAAGGCAGAGCTTCAAACATATATATTGTTGCATGTAGGGCATGCAAAGAAACACACCATGATATGATTGCAACATTCTTCCTTCTGGTGGTAGAGGAGAGGTACAGGTTTGTGGACACTATTTGAGCTGAATACATATAGCAGTTGTTTTAGATTTGACTGGATGGATAAACACTAAGTTTCCAAATGTAGCTGGTGAGAATGATAGTAAATAAGGAACATATTCTTCCATTCATATTTTGAAGCAATATATATATATATATTTAATTATTTAATTATGAAGATCACTTTTATAAAACTGCTATGCTTATATTCATTCTAAAGTTGAAAATCCTGAGGGGTAATAAAGAAAGACAATAAGAAGGATAGAGCCAGGCTAGAACCATGACAGTATGTGAGGGTCTCACAACTGCATCACTGTAATTCACAAAGTTTTAGGTACCTAGGACTACATCAACTTAAAATGGTCAATTTATCATTTTTGACTTTATGATCATTCAAGTGAATACTCATAAAACCATCTGTTCTCTACTTTGAGTACAATAACAAACAGAGTTTATGAGATATTCAACATTTTATAATAAAATCAGCTTTGGGCTAGATGACCTTGTCCAGCTGTGTTCTGCATAAATTTGGTAGGCAAGGTTAAGCTATATATGGTAGGTTAAATGCATTCCATGCCGTTATGATGTGTATTGTGAATTTATATGGGTTCACTAGGATGCGGCCCCCTTGAAGTTTGAATAGCACCTGTATTTACCTGACTTTTATACAAAATATTTTGCTTTTCAAAATTTAATTTGTTAATAGAGAAAAACCTATATACACATAAATATATTGGTGGTAAATAGCATGGTGTTTTGACATACATATATACCAGGGAATGAGGATATGTCTTTATTTTCTGTGAGAGAGTAGAAGGTATTATTCAAATGAGAAACACTAGAAATTGTTCCCTGTGCTTTTCTGGTTTTAGGATATAGTTATAATATCAGTCTTCATATTCATATGTAATAATGATCAATGCAGAAGTTATATCAATAAGTTACAGAGAGAGAAGAAAATTCATAATCAAGCCCTGGGAGAAGTCAAAGTATAGTTTTCTAAAGAGAAGTTGATGTAGGATGGAAACTCAGATCAAAGAAGAAAACCAAGTTATTGTAAAATCATGGAAGCCAAGGGAAAAGAGAATTTCAGGCCACTGTTGGTAATAGACATATTTAGTTTATTACAAAGTTCAGGCTCCCACGAATAAAGATTAAAGAAGAGTAACAGAATACCTATAAACATTAGAGATCAATTCCTGCAATAATCTTGACATTGCCTCATTGAGTAATCCTAGATTGGGGAGGTCCCTCAATCCAGTTTTATTTCAGATTGCTTATGAGTAAGGCCTCATAATTCCTCCTTATCTTTGTTCACTAATGCTTTATAGTCATGGAAAGTGGTTCCCTCCACCCCTGGTCAATGGCTACCTCTGTCTGAGTAATCACTGTATTATTGCCCACATTCACAACAAACAAACAAACAACAAAAAACTCCATGCAATGTATAGCAAACTCCCCTTGGAAAGTCAGTTTACACATAGATGTCACGCTCAATGTCCTTTTTATGGTTTGTAGAATTTACATGAAAATTAAATCATAATAATTAAAAAATTCTTCATGGGATTTTTAAAAATCCTAATATATAGTCTGTACCATTTATGCAGAAAATATTTATTCACAAGGGAGCTTTAAATGTCCTCAAATGTCTGGCTTTTTCCCTTCAAAATTTCAGTTGGAAAGTTCCTCCTCTGCTAGTGTGCTTGACTTTGGCATGAGTATAGACATGTGCAGGCTACATTTGCTGGACAATGTGCACTTATCTCCAATTCCAAATGTATTCCCATTTAATAATATTATTTGGTATTCATGAGTTTTACTTATTCTTTCATGAATGTAGGATCCTTAAAACAGAAGACTATCATATTTTCTCAAAGTGAGTGGGAGATTGACTGTCATTCGAGTCCATGAGGACAAACACCCAATATTGTATTTGACCCGGTAAAATTCTTTTTATGTGGAAGTTGTCCTGCTTTGGCAATATTAAGGTCTAATATGCTCTGCTATGAATATTAGGTAGGTTTTATATTTCTAGCTCAAAAGAATCTGATGTAGCAGGCACCCTAATGCTAAATTTTAGGGGGACAAAAGGGAATAAAAAGTTTTGCAAAGCTTTTTTAATGCAACAGAACTATTTTATCAGTCTTACAGCATTAAGACACAGTGCAATGATTACATCTAATAGGCATCTAGCATAGTCACTTGATCTATGGTGGGCCATTTGCATTTCCCTGATCTGCACTGTAAATATTAAAGTAGAAATGAAAACATCTCCCTTTTAGGTCTATTGAAAAAACTCAGCAAGAGAGTGCTCATGAATCTGTCAATACAGTGCTGTTTGATATAGTAAGTCGTCAGCTGCTAGTAGCTAATTTCATAATCATTTACTATTGCCATCATTTGCATTTTCCCAAAATTGCAGAATGACTTTTTGAGAAATAAGAAACTAGATCCATAATTAATGATAATCAAATAAATATGGAA
>NW_008352871.1:1158509-1169491 GCF_000622305.1 Nannospalax galili | reverse complement strand
AAGAAACAAATGCATGCATTGAGGGTGCTAGCCAGTTACATAGTCTTTAATTGCTGAAGACCTTAACTTATAGTTGAATAAAATTGTTAACACACAATGTAATTATAACAAAATGTGGAATATATTGTGTAAATTATTGAATACTGCATTGAAAATGAAAGACAGAATAGTCATATATTTTCACACTATCATAAACTCAAAAAAATTGTTAGCTGAATAATAAGTTGAGGACAGTCTGAATATCTGACAATTGTCCATCAATACAAGCTGGTGTCAAAAGCATAGAACCATTTACTGACATCTTGGCACAATTCTGTTTCATTTCTATAGGATTTTATCTATTTCTTTAGTATTTTGAAGTCAAATTAAAAGGATAATGCTATAACAAAGGAGGGCATGTAAAATAAAAATTACTTTCCAGCTAAGATTGGGGTCTGCTGTTCATCTTAGCTGAATGAATATTGGCAACTGATCACTGCTAGGTGAGGAAGAGCTGATTTTCCTAAAACAAGGGACTCTAGATAGGCTGACTAGACCTTAATGGATGGTCTTGCACTAGGGAATGTCTGGGGACACTAACAACACAGTCGGCCTTAAAACGGAAGACAGAGTGTATGGGTTCCGGTGGGGGGCTATAGGAGGGTGCCCGTGGGGATGAGGGTATAAAGATTGTTAAGATTGTTTGAGATGTTCTGTATAAAATACACAAAAAATTCAACAAAAACAAATTAAAAAAATTACTCTCTACTACATGTACAACATTTACATATCAATGGACTTAATGACAAAAGCCACAGGGTCATCTCAATAGATACACAAAAAGCCTTTGGCAAAATCCAATATGCATTCATGTTAAAAGTCCTAGAAGGAACTGGCCTTGACTGAACACACCTCATCATAACTAAAGCTATATACAACAAACCCATAACCAACATCATCCTAAGTGGAGAAAAACTGGAAGCATTTCCATTAAAATCAGCAACCAGACAAGAGCTGTCCACTATCTTCACTCCTTTTTGCTATAGTCCTTGAATCTCTCACAAGAGCAGGAAGACAAGAGAAGGAAATTAAAAGAGTAGCAATTGGAAAAGAAGAGGCCAAATTATCTCTATTTGCAGTTGATATAATATTATACCCAAAAGTGTCACTATAAAAATTTAGAAATGATTAATACTTTCAGTAAAGTGGCAGGTTACAAAATCAACTTACAATGATTGGTATCTTTTCTATATACCAATAAGATGCAATCAGAAAAAGCACTTGAGGCATCCCTCCCATTCACAATAACTTAAAAAAAAATTTAGGAATAAACCTAACCAAAAACATTAAAGATCTCTACAATGAAAAGTTCAAATTTCTAAATAAAGAGATTGAAGAAGACATTAGGACATGGAAAGGCCTATCATGCTCATAGATTGCTAGAATCAATATTGTTAACATGAAAATTTTACCAAAAGCAATTTATAGGTTGAATGCAATCCCAATCAAAGTACCCACAATATTGTTTATCGAGCTTGGAAAAATCATCCTAAAATTCATATGGAATCACAAAAAAAAAAAAAAAAACACTGGCTAGCTAAAGCAATCTTGGGCAAAAAGAACAACAAGGAAGATTATATTACAGAGCTATCGTCATAAAAAATGTATGGTACTGGCACAAAAATAGACACATAGATCAATGGAATACAGTAGAACACCCAAACATGAGTACATGAAATTTCAGCCAAAGGTGCCCAGAACATGCAATGGAGGAAAGACAACAGCTTCAACAAATGGTGCTGGCAAAACTGGATCTCCACCTGAAGAAGAGTGAAATTGGTCCCTTATTGTTCATACTGAACAAAAGTCAACTCCAAATGGATCACAGACCACAATATAAAACCTGAAACTTGAAACTGCTAGAAGAAAACATAGGCAACACTCTCCAAAATATAGATGTAGGAACAGACTTTCTAAATCAGACACCAGCTGCTCAGGCACTATGGTCAACAATCAATAAGTGGGATTGCATAAATTATGAAGCTTTTGTACAGCTAAAGAAACAACCAAGGAAGTGAAGAGGAAACCCACTGAGGGGGACAAAATCTTTACCAGCTACACATCTGGCAGAGGATTAATATCCAGAATATACAAATAACTCAAAAAAACAAAGAAAGAAGAAAATAAATGACCCAGTAAAAAGATGAGTGATAGATCTTAAAAGAGAGTTCTTAAATAAATAAATGAAAATGGCTAAGAAGCACCTTAAAAAGTGCTCAACATCCTTAGTAACTAGAGAAATGCAGATAAAAACCACTTTAAGATCCCATCTTATTCCAGACTGACTGGAAAAGATCAAAAGAACAAAAAACTCCAAATGCTGGAGAGGATGTGGAGCACTCTCAAAAAACTAAAACTGAACCTAGCATATGATCCAGTTATACCACTGCTTGGCATATACCCAAAGGATATATGGTAGCGATACCATGTACACTCATGTTGTTGCTGCTGTCTTCATAATAGCTAAGAAATGGAAACACCTAAAGGTCCCTCAACTGACAAATGAATAATGAAAATGTGGCACATTTACACAATGGAGCTCTACTCGGCAGTAAGAAAAGTCAAAATTCTGAAATTTGCAGGTAACTGGATGGAGCCAGAAAGTGTTATACCAAGTGAAGTAGCACAAACACAGAAAAGCAAGTGATGTATATTCTCCCTCATTTGGGGTTTGTAGTACCAATCCCTTATATGTGAGTATATAAATTCTGGTTTAACACCAGGAGCCAGAAAAATGGAAAGGATACACTAGGTCAAGGAAAAGAAAGAACCTGAAAGGGGGATAGCAGGAAACAGATGTTACAGGGGGGGAGGTGGGGGAAAGTGGGAGTGTTTGGCAGGGAAGTGAGGAGGGAGGGACATGCAACAGGCCATGGTGTGTGTGCGAGGAGGGGAAGTGAGGAGAGAGAGTGGGGGTAATGAGGGTGCTGCGACTGGGGAAGGAGGAGGGAGGCTGGATGGGAAGAAAAGGATTAGAGTTCAATGAATCTTGGGGGGCTAGGAAACCCAGAGGGAAATGTGATGCCCTCAAAACCCCATGAGAAATGCACATGCAGTGTCTGAACACAGTGCCAGACAGAAAAGACCTCCATTTGAGTGGTTGGTGAGGGTGGTCCAGGAGACTCCCAAAATAACAGAGCTTATTGACAAACATGTTGTTGCTTTTCTCCAAGAACTAATAGATAATACCCTACTGCTGAAGACAGGATATACTTAGGATACTGGACTTGAAGCAATGGAGCAGGAACTGATCTGGAATCCTTCTAACCAAAATTTGGCAATCATAATTCTAGATGATGATATGCCAACTGCCAAGGGAAAAAAAAATCAATGGTCCAACCCAGCCATAAAGCCTAATAATCGTCACAACCGGCATGGCAAACTACATCTATTGATACAATAGTGTCACTATTATCTGGGGGACAATTAATAGCTATCTAATGTGACTTAAACCCCATGGGAGTAAACTCATGGGTGACACTGTAAACTCAGTCAAATATACATGCCAAGGGAGAGCATAGATCCTAGAGAAAACCCTATCTCTTTCATATCTCTAGACAAATGAAATTTCTTACTATATACTAAAAATCTATCCTTATATTTACAGACAAGCATACCGTGTACCACTCATCAAAGGATTCTTTTTGCAACAGTTGGAGGCTACTGCAGAATTGCACAACTGGTCAGACACAGAGAACATATATCTGAGAGATGGTCAGTACTAAGTGACACATCTACAGAGGAAATAAAGGATGCAGAAGTGACCGGTTGAGGACAAATCACTAGCACAAACCAAATCAGTACAACTATCTGTGGGGAGGTCATGCAAAATTTGGTCAAGATGAGCTTGTGAATCACTTCAGAGTGATCAAACAGCTGGGCAAATTTTATTCAGATGGTTTGTCAAGAAAAATTGAAGCAAGACATTGTCTTGTAGAACGACCCAGATACATGATATTGAGCACTGCAGAAAGATTTAGAATTTGAAACAACTAAGGATCAAGATCAGTGGGCTCAGTAACTTGTCAGTCTAGCAACCCTGAGATGATCTGCTTACCCACAGTGGTTTGTTAATTTCTTCAGATTCAATTTCATGCTGTTAAAATGTTAAGCCTGTAGATATGATATCCAGACACAGGAAATGACTCAGGTTACCTCTAATATTTCAGTGCTTTGGGCAGAGCTTTTCTCTCTCTGAGTAGGCATTACTTAAATTATGGTTTAAAATATCTTTTGTTTGATGCCTCATTTCTCAGTTTCATCACTATCTGTATAGTTCATCCAAATTATACAGCTTTTTTCTACATTTCTATATGGTAACCTAATAATAAACGTCTTCTTCATCGATATATGACAGTACAGTGAAATGCGAATCAATTTACTAAGTCATTCTTCAGAGATTTAAAGAACCCATAAACAATTCCAAGTATCAAATATTTCTCTGACCAGTTGGCTTCACTGCTTTTGAATACTTAAATTTGCCCAAATGTTTATTATTTATAGTTTCTTATTTTAAAAGATTTTTCCTGAAGATCTAAAACTTAAAAGGACAAAGAAGACCAAAGTAGGCACTTAAAACCAGTTGTGATTGTTAACCCTGGTATGTGTTGTGATGTGTAGGAGACCAGGCTCTCACGACAAAGAAAGATGAACTGGTCTGAGTACTGCACTAATCTTAGACACAGATAAGTGTGGTATTTTACCACCTTCAGTGTTTTAATGATGGTGTAGCTTTGTAGGACTGTTCAATCTTTAATGTACATTTGGATTTATTACTCATCTTTAAAGCTCAATTATCAATTTTTGTTTATATCCTTTCTTTTCTGTATGCCAAGGTTGGTAAAATAACATTTACCTGAGACACACAGAGATAGGAGACCCACATTTTTAAGGTATGTCATCTAATAGCATATTTTTCTATGTGGCTTGATGATGTGATTGCAGTGCTCTCATTGCACTTCAGAATAAAATTTTAGTTAAAAGCTGTAGTTAAGCCACTTGTTTTACTTATATAAACTTCTTATGGTGAAAGAAAAAATAGAGCAGTTCCACCCTGCGGGTCCCCAGGAACGCTCAAGGTCTGGTTCCACCCTCACCTCCCTTTACTTCCATGGGCTGCACAGCCATCAGCTTCCTCCTAAGACCAGCATCTATCCTGGGCCCTTCTCCCAGGCCAGCCCAGCCTCCAAATTCTTGAGGGCAGCATCTTTTCTGGAGGGACTCATACATTAGGAGTAAGCCAGATATCATCTGAGCCTCATCTCACTTGGGCCTCTGTGGGAACTCCTGAAGACAAAAGCAATTAGGCCACTCCATTATAAAAACAAAAGAGAGAACCTGAAGCTTAGACCAACCAGCTTTTCATGCCCAACAAGTAAACCACAAAGGCACATAAAGTTTACAAAAAGAAGCAGATCTAAACTTAATAAAGGAAGGCTTGAATCTCACACAAGAATCAGAAACTAGGGAGGAAATCCACATGTCAAAGTTACAACGAAAAAAATAATAACATGAAAAACCAAAATAATATATCCCTACCAAGTACAAATAGCCCTCTAGAGGAGTACAATGAGAACTCGCTAGAGATAACACAGGACATGGGACTCAAAAGAACAATTACATACATGATAAAGGACTTCAGTGAATTTAAAGAACATACAAAGAAAGAAATCAAAGAACTGAAGGAAGATAGGGATAAACTATTGGGAGAAAGCCTCGCCAATAGCATGAATGAAATAGAAAACAGAACATCAAGACTTGAAGATAAAGTGGATGAATTAGACCACTCAAACAAAGATAATGAAAAATTAAAAAAAAAACCCATAAGAATGGAATATGCAAGAATTGTGTGACACCATAAAAGGACCAAACTTACGAATCACAAGCATACAGGAAGCCCATCAGGATTACAGCTGACTTTTCAGTGCAAACTATGAAAGCCAGAAGAGCCTGGACCAAAGTATTACCAGCTCTAAATGACCACAGATGCCAAATGAGATTACTTTACCCGACCAAAATGTCTATCATAGTTGAAGGGGAAAGAAAAATCTTCCGTGACGTAAATAGGCTGAAAGAATTCATGTCCACAAAATGAGCCCTTCAGAGAGTTCTTGAAACAATACAAAGAGTTGAAGAAAGGAGTGACTATACACAAGGGGTGAAGGAAAGAAATTCATTGAAGGTATAGCTGTGGAAATGCACAGCTATATCAAGAATGTAAAAAGAAATAAAAATGACAGGATTCAATACACATCTTTCATTAATAACTTTAAATATCAATTGACCAAACTCCCCAGTCAAAAGATACAGACTAATTGAATGGATTAAGAAACAAAACCCATCTTTTTGTTGTCTGCAAGAAACTCATCCCCCTTTCAAGGACAGGCACTACCTTAAGGTGAAAGGATGGAAAAAAATATACCAAGTTAATGGTACTAAGAAAAAAGCAGGTGTTCCAGTTCTACTTTCTGATAAAGTAGACTTTAAAACTAATCAGAAGAGACAAAGAAGGGCACTTCATTCTGATCAAAGGAACAATAAACCAAGAAGATATTACATTCATGAATATATATTCACCAAACTCTGGTGCACCCAACTTCTTAAAAACAGTACTACAGGACTTTAATACTCAGATTAACCCCAACTCATTAAGAGGAGGGGACTTAAATACCCCATTGTCACCATTAGATAGGTCAACAGGACAGAGAATTAACAGAGAGACATCTGAATTAAACAATACCATATATCAATTGGACCTAACAGACATCTATGGAATATTTCACCCAAGCACCAAAGAATATACGTTCTATTCAGCACCCCATGGAGACTTCTCCAAAATCAACCATGTACTGGGGCACAAAACAAACCTCAACAAATACAAAAAGATTGAAATAATTCCATGCATTCTATCAGACCGCAATGCAATAAAGCTTAAAATCAACATTGGAAGGATCCTCAGTAACCACATGAACACATGGAGAT
Organism: Nannospalax galili; assembly: GCF_000622305.1. NCBI lineage: Eukaryota > Metazoa > Chordata > Mammalia > Rodentia > Spalacidae > Nannospalax > Nannospalax galili. Next base: position 1,162,471 of record NW_008352871.1, on the reverse strand, counting down.
TAAACAACACACTCCTAAATGATGAATGGGTCAAAAGAGAAATTAAGAAAGAAATAAAAGTATTCCTGGAACTAAACGAAAAGGACAATACAACACAACAAAACCTCTGGGACACACTGAAAGCAGTCCTTATTTGGAAAGATCACAAATAAATGACTGAACATTGCAACTCAAGACACTTGAAAAGCAACAGGAAATGAAACCCAAACCCAGCAGACAAGAAGAAATAACTAAAACCAGATTGGAAATTAATGAAATAGAAAAAAATAAATAAAAACAATACAAAGAATCAATGAATCCAAGAGCTGGTTCTTTGAGAAGATAAACGAGATTGATAGACTGCTAGTCCAGTTAACCAAAAGAAAGAAAAAGCACCTCCAAATCAACAAAATCAGAGATGAAAGGGGAAACATCACAACAGACATGAAAGAGATCCAGAACATTATAAGGGAATACTTTAAAAACCTATATGCTACTAAATTTGAAAACCTAAAAGAAATGGACAGGTACTGAAAAGCATGGGCACCACCAAAGTTAAACCAAGAAGAGATTAACATAAACAGACTCAGACTCATAACACAAGGAAATTGAAACAGTAATACAAAACCTCCCGACTAAAAAAAGCCCAGGACCAGATGGATTTATAGCAGAATTCTACCAGACATTTAAAGAGGATCTACATCCAATACTACTTAAGTTATTAAAAAAGATAGAAATGGATGGAGAACTTTCAAATTCCCTCCATGAAGCCAGCTTCACTCTAATAACCAAGCCAGGTAAAGATACAACCAAAAAAGAAAACTATAGACCCATATCTTTAATGAACATAGACACAAAAATTCTCAACAAAATACTTTCAAACCGCATACAGACACACATCAAAAAGATCATCCACCATGATCAATTTGTCTTTACTCAAGAGATGCTGGGATGGTTCAATACACATATGTCAATAAACCTCATAAATCATATAAATTGGCTCAAAGGCAAGAACCTCATGGTCATCTCAATGGATGCAGAGAAGGCCTTTGACAAAATTCAACACACATTTATGTTCAAAGTCCTAGATGGAAATGGACTGGAGGGAACATACATCAACATAATTAAAGCCATATATAACAAACCCACAGCCAACATCATTCTAAATGGAGAAAAATTGGAAACATTCCCATTGAATTCAGGAACCAGACAAGGCTGTCCACTATCTCCACTCCTCTTTAACATAGTGCTTGAAACTCCTGCAGGAACAATAAGACAAGGGAAAGAAATTAAAGGAATAATAACTGAAAAAGAAGAGATCAAATTATCCCTTTTTGCAGATGATATATTATACCTAAGAGATGACAAAAATTCCACCAGAAAATTCCTAGAAATTTTAACACTTTCAGTAAAGTGGCAGGTTATAAAATTAATCTACAAAATGGCAAGAAATCAGAGAAAGAGCACATGAAAACACTTCCCTTCACAATAGCTGAAAAAAAAAATATATATCTGGGAATAAACCTGACGAAAGACATTAAAGACCTCTACAATAAAATTTTAAATCCTTAAATAAAGAGATTGAGGAAGACATCAGAAGATGGAAGTACCTCCCAGGTTCATGGATTAGAAGAATTAATATTGTGAAAATGACCATCCTACCAAAAGCCATTTATAGATTCAGTGCAATACCAATCAAAATCCCCATGACATTTTTCACAGAATTAGAAAAAAAATCCTAAGATTTATATGGAAGCACAAACAACCTCAGATAGCCAAAGCAACCCTGATCACTAAGAGCAATGCTCGGGGGATTACTATACCATACTTGAAACTGTATTACAGAGCTGTAGTCATTAAAACAACATAGCACAGAAATCAACATGGCATAAAAATAGACCCATAGATCAATGGAACAAAATTGAAGACCCAAATATAAGTACATGCAATTTCAGCCCCCTGATATTTGACAAAGGAACCAAGAACATTCATTGGAGGAAAAGGAACAGCATGTTCAGCAAATGGTGATGGCAAAACTGGATTTCCACCTGTAGAAGAATGAAACTAAACCCCTATCTTTCACCTTGCACAAAAGTCAACAAATGGTTCAAAGACCTTGATGTGAAGCCTGAAACTCTGAAACTGTGAGAAGAAAACATAGGTAATAACCTACAAGGTATAGGTATAGGAAATGATTTTATTAACTGAACATCAACTGCCCAGGAAACAAGATCAAGAATCAACAAATGGACCTCACACACTAAAAAGCTTCTGTACATCAAAGAAGCAAGCAAGGAAGTGAAGAAAAAACTCACAGACTTGGAGAAAATCTTCACCAGTGACACATCTGACAGAGGTTTAACATCCAGAATATATAACAAATTCAAAAAACAAAGTATTAAGAAAGGAATTAACACAATCAAAAAAAGGGCTAAGGAACTGAACAGAGAGTTCTCAAAAGAAGAAATAAAGATGGCTAAGAATCATCTTAAAAGGTGTCAAATATCACCAGTAATTAAGGAAATGCAAATTAAAACCACTTTAAGATTTCATCTTACCCCAGTCAGACTGGCTAAGATCAAGAGAACAAATGATACCATATGTTGGAAAGCATGTGGGGAAAGGGGAATGTTCATCCACTGCTGGTGGGACTGCAACCTTGTTCAACCCCTATGGAAAACAGTGTGGAGAACTCTTAAAAACTACAAATGAACCTACCATTTGACCCACTTATACCACTTCTTGGCATATACCCAAAGAACTCATCCTATTAAAGAAACACTTGTACATCCATGTTTGTTGCTGTTCTTTTCACAAAAGATAAGAGATGGAAGCAACCTATGTGTCCCTCAGCTGATGAGTGGATAATGAAAATGTGGTTCATTTATATTATGGAATTTTACTCAGCAGTAAAGAAAGATGAAATCATGAAATTTGCATGTAAATGGATGGAAGTAGAAACCATGATACTAAGTTAAGTAACACAGACTCAGAAAAAGAAATGGCATATGTTCTCCCTCATATGTGGATCCTAGCACCAAATCCTTATAAGTGAGCATGTATCCAGATAAACTACAGGAACCAGGATAATGAAGAGGAACACAGGAAGTAAAGGAAAAGAAAGAGTCTGAAAGAGAAGAACAGTAGAAAACAGGTATTAACAAGGGAGATATGGATAATAATGGGGTTATTATAAGGGGGAGTGTTGTACAAGGAACTTAGGGGACAAAGGGTAAGAAGGAGCTCAAGAGAGGTAGGAGCAAAGGAGAAGGGCATTATTAAGGGAGAAATGGAAAAAACGGGGTCACCTTAAATGGGGAAAACATGGTGGAAGGGTTAGACAATGTGAGAGATATATAATGCCTAGCTAGTTTTAGAAAACCAGAGGGAACCATATTAGCCCAACAACCTACTGACGAATTTTACATGCAACCAGATCAAAGAATGTAATATATGCCTAAGCAAGGTTTATCTGAGAGTGTTAGGTCTTTGCCCAAGTTCTATCTACAGTGCATATGGTATTTAAAAGTACCAGACTGGTGGAACTAACCTTCTTGGATATTTAACAGCCATACTTTGAGGCCTATACTAATTTGGTTGGGGGACATAAAGGACAGTTTTTGCTTCTTGCATCTCTCAAAATGTCCTGTAACTGTGGTGAGTCACCTGTCCTCTTGATCAAGGAGACCATGGAGACCCCACCAGATGGACTTGAACTAGTGTCCAGTCTACAAAGCGGAGGGTCAACTCAGAGGAATCATTTCCTCCATGCTTCCAAGAGAAGGCAGTCATGGTCGAGAAGGACCTTTAACTTATCTTCACATAGGCGGAACTGGTAAAAGAAAGGAGCCAGGGGCTCCTCCCAAGCCCATGTTATCCCTGAGGAACAGTTTCAAATGACCTTAAAAGTAAAAATAAATTGTTTTATCTGGGCCAACTGTAGGGTTTTTAACTCCCAAAAGGAAAGTATAACCAAAGATTAA
>NW_008352871.1:1156915-1157812 GCF_000622305.1 Nannospalax galili | reverse complement strand
TGCTCTTATGAAATTATATTGGCCCCTTTAATCTTTGGTTATACTTCCCTTTTAGGTGTTTAAGGACATACAATTGGACCAGATAAACTGATTTGTTTTTACTCTTGAGGTCGTTTGAGGATCTGTTCCTCAGGGGTCTCATGGGCTTGGGAGGAGCCCCTGGCTCCTTTTTTGTTTATCAGTTCCATCTATGTGAAGGGGGTCAATATAATTTTTAAGAGTCCATATATATAGCTAAAGGCTATATAAGAAGAAACAATTCCAGAAAGGAGATACCTTCCTTTGAATTATTGGCCAAGGTGGCACAAGAGAATCCCAGACAGTAATCAAGCATAGAACTGGGAAAATGAACAGCAGACCCCAATCTTATCTAAAGGAATATTGACAACTGATTGCAGCTAAATGAGGAACAGCTGATCTTCCTAAAACAAGGCTCTCTACATAGGCTGACTAGATTCAGCAGATTGATAAGCACTGGAGAATGGCTGGGAGTGTTGACAACATAGAGGACAGTAACAGGGATGACAGAGTATGTGGGCTCCAGTATGTGGGAGGGGGGAGGCTATGGGAGGGTGCCCTTTGGGAAGTGGGTATAGATAAATAAGATTATTTGGGATGTTCTGTATGATCTACACACAGAAAAATCAACAAATTAAAAAAATACTTATATTTGAGGAGGAAGCATAAAAATTTATTTCATGTTAAATAGTAGAGGTGATAAACATTACCACTGAAATCTACTGGATCACATTATAGCCATACTCAGGTACTAAGGATCCAAGTGTAACTGACTGTGACTAGAAATCCTCAGATACATAGAGATTAAAGACACATGTGCAAACATGTGTTAGTAGGTAGCATTAAAAATGTAGGAAACAGCTGGCATGGTGGTGCACA
>NW_008352871.1:1151411-1156862 GCF_000622305.1 Nannospalax galili | reverse complement strand
ACTCAACTGTGAACCTAATAATTTACAGCCAATTTTGAAAGAAAGTATCTTAGCTCAGAAAATTGTTATTGAATATGTCAATGCTGTTTTAAATGAAATGCTTCTTCTAATATGTGGTTATTAAATAAATAATTTTTAAAAATGTAGGAAACAGAAAATTTAAAATGAAATGAAGATCTTCTTTAAAGGTTAAAAACTCATTCAATTTTAAATCTTACAGGGTTTATACTGAGTTCAATATTATATAACTGTATTAAAATTTATAGCCACTTTTGAAAGAGATGTATCATTGCTCTGGAGTGTGTTACGGAAAATGTTAAAGCTGTAATGAAGTGCTTCTTCTAATCATGTGGTAATTAAATTTAAATAATAATAATTCTTCAAAGCATAAAAATGTCCTTTTAATAATTAGTAAATGTGAAAAACATTACCATTGACATCTACCTGATGACTTTATATCCATATTCAGGTGCCAAGGATCCGAGTGTAAGTGACTGTGATTAGTAATAATCGGATACATAGAGATTAGAGATGCATGTGCAAACACCTAAGTGTTAGTAGCATTAAAAATGAGTCTTTCTGTTTACAAATGAATTATTCTGTATGAAACTGTATTTTAATTATGAAATAAAATTTTTTAAAGGTTAAAACCTCATTTAATTTTATATTTTATAGGATTTATACTGAGTACAATATTGTACAACTGTATTACTTCAACAGTAAACCTAAAAATTTACAGCCAATTTTGAAAGAGATGCATATTAGCTCTGGAAATTGTTATTGAATATGTCAGTGCTGTTGCAATGAAATGCTTCTTCTAATTATTTGGTTGTTTAATAAATAATAAAAAAAGAAAAAAATAGAACTTTTGTGAACCTCATAAAATGAAGTTCAATTATGTAACATATTTCTTTTTACTCACAGTTCTTTTGCAGATGGGTATTGTATTTGTAGGAATGGGACAAAAGCAAAGTAGAGAGTGTAAACAAGTATTAAAGAATAGGGGCAGAAACGACAGCCTTCGAGCTGTAACTGAAGAAGGACAAACAGCAGAGCAGAGAAATAATCAAGCAAAAGGTGAAGCAGGTCAAGCCAAGGAGTGAGAAGGGAAACAGAAAAGGATTAGCTACCATTTCAATTTAATGTTAATGCAATATGAGGTTTGTAATATTTTTGTACAAGAAGAGGAAAGGGCAATGAAAGTCACAGGACATAGACCTGAATTTATGGCCTGTCCTTGGCTTTTTAAAAAATATTTTATTATTTTTATTTTATACGTATGAGTGTAATGCCTGCATGTATGTACCCATGTCATGCAATGCCTGCAGAGGTCAGAAGAGAGACTCGGATTCTCCTAGAACTGGAGTTATGAACAGTTGTTAGCCGCCATGTGGGTGCTGGGAATTGAACCCAGGTCCTCTGCAAGAGCAGTCAGTGCCCTCAGTTGCTGAGCCATCCTTTCAGTCCCCATTGACATATTTTATTACATAAATATGTATTTATGAAAAAGAATTATTTTTCTTGTTTTCTCTGGAGAAAACTGTGACATTTAGAGAACCAGGTTTAAAGGCAAAAAAAAATAGTTACATACTTCTTAGTATCTTAATTTTGCTCTTATAATTCTAGATGTAATAGAAAATAGAATAACTCAGCATAAAAGAAGATAGACTAAATATATAATACTGTAATGAGAAGATAGGGACTGGGTGTTCTTACAAAGAAGTGCTAGTTAGGCTGGTATTTTGAGAACATGTAGAGATGAGCAAGGAATTTTCTAGAATGTATACAAGGAACCAGATAAAGTTGTAGGGTATGATGGGAATGACATCCAACATACGGTAGCATCAAAAATCCATTACTGAGAGATAAACAACTGCCCAAATTCCCATGTGCATAAGATAAAGAAGAAAATATGTTTTAGAAAAACTTACTTCCAATTGATTTTTAAAACCTTTCATAAGGATAATTTGTTCCTGGGAAACAATACTTAGTATTTTATGAAAGACTTTTGCATACTTATGTTTATTAAAATGTGCCTCTTGATATAAGATAATTCATATGATTTAGGTTGATGATAGGTGAGAATTTTCTTGGCAATAAAAACAGCAGATTCTGAATCCCAGAAGAAAAATGCTGCATTGAATATTTGTTTGATCCCTGCACTATCAATTTGGTCGCAGAGGACATATATTCAATAAGGCTGTTTAGCATCAAGGAAGACGTTTGAGAGACCTGTACTGTCATCATGCTTATGCTATACGAAGTGTGTGATAGCAAACAAAAGTTCAGTGAGAGAAACAAAATGTCATCATTCTGTCTGAAATACGCCTTGAGTGCACATAGGTAATACGATAAAAAATTTAAAGGCAGCTTGATGAAAAGAAAACAATGATCATTATTATAGGATTCTTAGTTTTAGCATTACATTAGTAACACATTAACAGAAGCCATCTATTATTATAACATTAATATTGATGTTAATATGGTAATAATGTTACAATAACATTAATAATAAAATAATCTAAGATTAAAGAAAGTGACTCTGCTATATTATGTAAAAGGTTTAGAGTTCTATGCAAATACTAAAATTACAGGGAAAAGTCTAATTGTAGTATTGCTCTTAAAGGAAAGGATACTAAATACAAAAGCACTGGCTGCATTGATTAATAAAATAAACTCCCAAGGTTTAAACTATTAATGAGAAGACAGTTATAGTGTTTAGAGGGTATATAATATACTATTCTAATGTAATTGTTAGCACATAATATGCAAACAGTATCATTGGGGAACTTGACTTCATTCTAACTCCTATGAGGTAGATACTTAGTCATATATGTTTATTTATTTATGAGCAATTATTTCAAAGCCCTTTATTTGTAGTCTCTTCACAACTGAACAAATATTGATGTTATATAACACACTGCTATTCATTCTTTATCCATGTACACAATCTCCTAACTATTCAGTCTGTCCTGTGCATCGCCAGGTGAGACAGTAAAAGTACCACCACTTTGAAAGAAAGGATTCCCAATCGAAGAATTGAGTCTACACACCGACAGAGCACTGCTCACAAGCACTCCCCTGCGTGCATTGCCCCGACACATCAGGAAAACTCTATTAAGCTACATGAAAATCAGCAGAGGATGTGTAGTCAACTAAGAAATAAAAAAATAAGAAACAGATAACAGAAGGAAGAATGTTACTCCGTGCTCTCAAAAGAGCAATGCCTTCAACCAAATTATGTCAGCTCCCTGCTCAGACACTGCCATAGGTCATTTTTAGTGTCAAATCACCAGTGGTTTGGTGTAGCACTAAAACTTTCACCCTTTTCGTGTCAAATCATTGGTGGTTTGGTGTAGCACTAAACTTAATAAATTCAAATATGCAGTACTGTTTCAAAAGTACATTTTCAACATCGGAATTTATATTTTTAGTTCCTTAGGTCTCCATTAATTTTGGTTTCCCAAACCCCGTTCTTTACTTAGAAACTATAAAATTTCATTGAAAACTTGTTTAATGATAGTGTCATCTGAGTTCAGCATTGACTGCTGTCCTAACTGCAGAGGACTTCCACCCACTCATCCAACTGCCTGGCCTTGTAATGTTCTTACTTTCACTCTCTGTTTCCCTTTTTCCTCAAGAGAAAAAAAAAATCTGCCTATGTTCTATAGGTGTTGCAAGGATTAATAAATTGCAAAACACACTGAAAACTTTGGGTAAAATATATTGTGACAGACAGAAGTGTTACCATGGCCACAGGTATAATTTCCAGATGCTGTACTCCAAGGACAAAAGAGCAGGTCTGGAAATCTCATCTAATTCTCCCACATGGAGGGTTATTGTCAAGCAAAGAGTTACATTTTGATATTTACATATCAGTAAGTTTATATCAAAGCCATCTTACTGAGAGAGATTTTGTCTAGACATATTACGTGCCTGCACTGGCAGAACACTATGCCATAGCTCTCAATCTTGAAGACTATTCCCAGGAAAGAGTTGATCTCTATTAGGAATCAAACAGAAAGTTCTTTTCTTTTGAACAGATAACTCAAAATAACAAATGGCCAGCTTCAGACTGGCTTTTATGTAGTCATATGGGTTACAAAGGCCCTGAAATTTGAGAAGTCTCACTAAAAGGATATTGAAACTTGAGTTGCTGATCTTTGCCAAGATCTCTGTCTCGAAATTTTATTTTGGGGATGAATAGATACTGCCTTCAAGGAATTCAATTTAACAAACATAGCCTTGCCCTTGGCAAATGACTTGAATATCACTGAAAATGTAGGATTCTCAAACTGTGCCTCTCTCCTGTCTGTACCGTTGTGTGTGTGTGTGTGTGTGTGTGTGTGTGTGTGTGTGTGTGTCCTTTATCACCATTTTCATGCATTTCAAAATTTTCATGATTGCTAAAAAATGTGAACTTGCTTATTCGTTTGTGTCTGCTCATTCTCATCCTGTACTTCCTCTTTTCACTCTCCAGCCCTCAAGAAGCCGATCATCGTAAGGTGATTGGCACCCTTTTATTTGTTTGTTTCCAGAAAACATCAAAATATTGTATGCTTTAGAAAAAATATTTGCTATAGATGTGTTTTCTTGTTTTTTCATATAGCTCTACAATTTAAATTGCATTCCTATTGCTATATGAATATCTAGCCAGTGTCTCCAAATCTATTGTATTCTATAGAGTATGTAGAAATAACATATATATTCTACAGTACGTAGCAGAGTATTCGGTAGTTTCACTTACTCACTGAACTATTCCCCAGCCACAGGCACCTACATTTTCCAACCTCTTGCTAGTTCAAATATCACTGTTTGCATTGTGTTCCATCATAGCCTGTATGAGAATTTTCCACAGTGTGCTTTGGGGTGGGTTGTGAGGCACAGTAGGTATGCGAACTTAATTGGATTAAGAAGTGCCACAGATTGTTTTTCAGGCTGGCTGCTTGGCTCTGCACTCTGAGTAGGAGGTTTCTCATTTCCTATGAGTACTCTGCCCAGTATTTGGCATTGTCCAGCTTTCTAAAATGTGTTAGTCTCTTGGGTGTAAAGTGATACGTTCTTGTTGTTTTAATTAGCCTGTCTAATTCCTAATGGACTGGAACACAGTCCATGTTTGTGAGTCTTTTGGTTTTGTATTTGAGATGCCATCTCTCCAGCCCCTATTTGAATAGCATTTTTATAAATCCGTTGCATTCCAGTATTTGGCATTGTCCAGCTTTCTAAAATGTGTTAGTCTCTTGGGTGTAAAGTGATACGTTCTTGTTGTTTTAATTAGCCTGTCTAATTCCTAATGGACTGGAACACAGTCCATGTTTGTGAGTCTTTTGGTTTTGTATTTGAGATGCCATCTCTCCAGCCCCTATTTGAATAGCATTTTTATAAATCCGTTGCATTACTCTTGTGGTTCTCCCTGTGTACAATCTCTCTCTCTCTCTCTCTCTCTCTCTC
>NW_008352871.1:1148028-1151324 GCF_000622305.1 Nannospalax galili | reverse complement strand
TCCCTTTCAGGTTTTACACTTCCAAGTACGTGTCTTCTGGGAATTTCTTCTCTATCCCTTCTCTTCCCCCAGCCTCCTTCTTGGGTAGTATATAATACTGCCCTTAAAACAGTAACCAGAAAGCATCACATGAAGCAATGAGGAAACTCGTGTCATAAAGGACTAGGCTCTAGGATATTCATATGGGATGAAGATATTATCTAAAGAAGTTAAAGTAAATATGTTAGTGTCGTATTTAACCTGACGAGGGCTGAAATTATGTTTTCCTGAATGTGGGGAAAGAATAGGATTTTTCATAACATGAAAAGAGATGGTGGCAAAGTATACTGTTATTTATGAGCTACAGTGCTCTGAAAATACAATACTTCTTAAATTTAAACACAATTATCTTTTCAGTGTACATTGAAATGAACATGAAAAATTGCATCATAAATTATCATTTTGTATAGAAAACTAGACCAACTTTGAGAATTTTTCAGTACATTGTTCACAGAATAAAGCAAAATGGTGCACATATATTCTTAAAGCAACAGCAAGAGATTCTCTCTGAAACTTTGTTTAGAAGACTTATTATTTTCATATAAAATTTCAATCTGAAGGTATTATTTTTTGTTCCACTGTCTTCCTATTCACAAACCATTAAAAGGACAAAATTCCAAAGAAGGAAAATTCTGATGAGATTGTTAAGCAACATTTTCAGAAGTAAAAATATATTATTCTGCCCTCTCCTCCCCTGGGCTTCCAGGACACACAGGCCTCTCTCCAATCGGCAGGACTCTCTCTGGGGAGCACTGCTTCTGGGCCTGGCCCAGCCCTTACCTCCCTCTGCTTCCCTGGGCCTGAAGGACCCTCAGGCCTCTCTCCAACCTACAGGCCTCTCCCCGGGACCAACCCAGCTCCTCAGCGCAGTCCCCAGGAGTCCTTGGGGCCGCTTCCTGCCCCCATCTGCCTTTGTATCTCTGGGTGGCACAGCCACCAGCTGCCCTAGACAAGCGTATTTCCTGGACATGGGTCCCAGGCTAGTCCAAACCCCAAATTCCTGAGGCCAAAATGTTTCTGGAGAGATCCAGAGCTTAGGAGAAAACCTGAGAGCATCTGATCCTCATCTGACTTGGGCCTCTGTGATAACTCCTGAAGACAAAAGCAATCTGGCCCTCCAATATAAAATCAAAAGAGAGAACCAGAAGCTTAGAGGAACCAGCTTTTAATGACCAAAAAGTAAACCACAAAGACACATAAAGTTCACAAAAAGAAGCAGACCTAAACTTGAAGTCTTGAATCTCATGCAAGAATCGGAAACTACAAAAGAAATCCACATGTCAAAATCACAGAGAAAAAAAATAACGTGAAAAACCAAAATAACATATCCCTACCAAATACGAAAGTCTTCTAGAGGAGTACAATGAGAAACCCTTAGAGATAACACAGGACATGGAACTCAAAAGAGCAATTATAAACATGATAAAAGAATTCAATGAATTTAAAGAACACACAAAGAAAGAAATCAAAGAGCTGAAGGAAGATAGGGATAAACTTATGAATGAATTCAGAAAAGAGTTAGAAATATTGAAGAATACTCGGGCTGAAATGAAGAAGGAAGTGAAACACTTAGCAAGTCAATTAGAAACAACAGGAGAGAGACTCACCAATAGCAGGAATGAAATGGAAAACAGAACATCAAGACTACTCAAGCAAAGATTATGAAAAATTGAAGAAATCACAAGAATGGAATATGCAGGAATTGTGTGACACCACAAAAAGAACAAACTTACAAATCATAGGCACACAGGAAGGAGAAGAATCTCAAGATAATGGCATGAACCAGATCTTCAACAGAACTGTAGAAGAAAATTTCCCAAAATTAAAGAAAGAGACGCCCACACAAATACAAGAAGCATATAGAACACCAAACAGACAGGACCAGAAAAGAAACTCTCCACAGCACATCATAGTAAAAAAACTAAACATACAAAACAGAGACAATACTGAAAGCTGCAAAAGAAAAACAGTAAGTCACATATAAAGGAAAACCCATTAGGATTATAGGTGACTTTTCAGTGCAATCTATGAAAGCTAGAAGAGCCTGGAACAAAATATTCCCAGTTTTAAATTACCACAGATGCCAACCCAGATTACTATTCCCAGCCAAAATCTCTATTATAGTCAAAAGAGAAAGAAAAATCTTCCATGACACAAATAGGCTGAAGAAATGCATGTCAACAAAACCAGCCCTCCAGAGAGCTCTCGAAACAATACAAAGAGCTGAAGAAAGGAATGACTATACCCAAGGGGTTGCAGAAAGAAATCCAATGAAGGCATAACTGTGGACAAGTACAGTTATATCAAGAATGTAAACAGAAATAAAAGTGACAGGAATCAATACTCATCTTTCATTAATAACTTTAAATATTAACAGAATGAACTCCCCAGTCAAAAGACACAGACAATATGAATGGATTAAGAAACAAAATCCATCTTCTTGTTGTCTGCAAGAAACTCATCTCACTTTCAAGGACAGACGCTATCTCAAAGTGAAAGGAAGGAAAAAATATACCAAGCAAATGGCATTAAGAAAAAAACAGGTGAAGCAATTCTAATATCTGACAAAATACACTTTAAACTAAAACTAATCAGAGGAGATAAAGAGGGCCACTTCATTTTGATCAAAAGAACAATGAATCAAGAAGGTATTACAATCATGAATATATATTCACCATACTCTGGTGTACCCAACTTCATAAAAACAATACTACAGGACTTTAAGACCCAGATTAATCCAAACTCATTAATAGTAGGAGACTTCAATACCCCACTGTCTCCATTAGATACATCTACAGGGCAGAGAGTTAACAGAGAGACATCTGAATTAATCAATACGATATATCAAATGGACTTAACAGACATCTACCAAGTATTCCACCCAAGCATCAGAGGACATACTTTCTCCTCAGCACCCCATGGAACCTTCTCCAAAATCGACCATATACTGGGGCACAAAACAAACCTCAACAAATACAAAAATATTGAAATAATTCTATGCATTCTATCAGACCACAATGCAATAATGCTTACAGTCAACGCTGGAAGAAGCCCTAATCACCACATGAACACATGGAGATTAAACAAAACAACCTGAATGATGAATGTGTCAAAAGAGAAATTAAGAAAGAAATAAAAGTATTCCTGGAATTAAATGAAAAGGAAAATACAACACAACCAAACCCCTGGGACACGCTGAAAGTGGTCTTTAGCGGGAAGTTTATAGCTCTAAGTGCTTACATCAAAAAAAAAAAAAA
>NW_008352871.1:1146009-1147377 GCF_000622305.1 Nannospalax galili | reverse complement strand
TACAGACACACATCAAAAAGATCATCCACCATGATCAAGTCAGCTTTACCCAGAGATGCAGGGATGGTTCAAAATATGTAAGTCAATCAATGTCATAAATCATATAAATTCTCTCAAAGACAAGAACCACATGGTCATCTAAATAGATGCAGAGAAGGCCTTTGACAAAATTCAACATGGTTTTATGTTTAAAGTCCTAGAGAGAATTGGACTGGAGGGAACATACTCTGACATAATTAAAGCCATATATAACAAACCCACAGCCAACATCATTCTAAATGGAGAAAAACTGGAAGCATTCCCATTGAAATCAGGAACCAGACAAGGCTGCCCACTATCTCCACTTCTCTTTAACATAGCACTTGAAACTCTTGCAAGAGCAATAAAACAAGAGGAGGAAATTAAAGGAGTAATGATTGGAAAAGAAGAGATCAAATTTTCTCTATTTGCAGATGATATGATATTATATCCAAGGGACACCAAAAATTCCACCCCCAAACTCCTAGAAATTATTAACACATTCAGTAAAGTGGCAGGTTACAAAATTAACCTAGAAAAGTCTGTAGTCTTTCTATATATGAATAACAAGCAATCTGAGAAAGAGCACATGGAAACACTCCCCTTCAGAGGAGCTGCAAAAAAATTAAAATATAAATATCTCAGAATAATCCTGACCAAAGACATTAAAGAACTCTACAATGAAAAATTTAAACCTTTAAAGAAAGGGATTGAGGAAAATATCAGAATTTCGAAGGGCTTATTATGCTCATGAATTGGAAGAATCAATATTGTGATAATGACCATCCAACCAAAAGTCATTTATGAATTCAATGCAATGCCAATCAAAATACCCATGACATTTTTCACAGAACAGGAAAACACCATCCTAAGATACATATGGAAGCACAAAAGATCTCGTATAGCCAAAGCAACCATGAGCACTAACAATAATTCCAGGGGGATTACTATACCAGATTTTAAATTGTATTACAGAGCTATAGTCATAAAAACAACATTGTACTGGCACAGAAATAGACCCATAGATCAATGGAACAAATTTGAAGACCCAAATATTAGTAAATGCAATTTAAGCCACCTGAAATTTGAAAAAGGGGCCAAGAATATTAATTAGAGGAAAGACAGCATGTTCAGCCAATGGAACAAAATTGAAGACCCAAATATGAGTAAATGCAGTTTCAGCCACTCGATATTTGACAAAGGGGCCAGGAATATTTACTGGAGGAAAGACAGCATGTTCAGCAAATGGTGCTGGCAAAACTGGATCTCCACTTGTAGAAGAATGAAACTAAACCACTATCTTTCACCTTGCACAAAAGTCAATTCCAAATGGCTCAGAGATATCAATGC
>NW_008352871.1:1143696-1145263 GCF_000622305.1 Nannospalax galili | reverse complement strand
CTCGTCCTATTGCAGAGACACTTGTACATCCATGTTTGTTGCTGCTCTTTTCACAATAGCTAAGAGATGGAAGCAACCTAAGTGTCCCTCAATTGATGAGTAGATAATGAAAATGTGGTTCATTTATACAAATGAGTTTTACTCAGCAGTAAATAAAGATGAAATCATGAAATTTGCAGGTAGAAACTAGAAACTGTTATAGTAAGTGATGTAACACAGACTCAGAAAAACAATCGACATGTTCTCCCTCATATGTGGATCCTAGAACCAGACCCTGATAAATGAATATGTAACCAGACATAACTACAAGAACCAGGATAATGGAAAGGGAACAGGGAGGTAAAGGAAAAGAAAGAGCCTGAAAGAGAAGAACAGTAGGATACAGGCGTTAATAAGGGAGATATCGATGAAAATTGGGTTATTTTAAGGGAGGGGTGAGGGAAGGGTATATAAGGAACCTAGGGGATAAAGAAGAACCTCAATAGAGGTAGGACCATAGGAGAAGAGTATTACTAAGGGAGAAAGGGGGAAATGGGGGCACCTAACTGGGAAAACCATGATGGAGGGGTGAGACAATGTGAGAGATAAACAATGCCTAGCTAGTTTTGAAAACCAGAGACAGCTATGCTACTCCTACAACCTAGTGACCAATTATACATAGCAGATCAAGAAATATTTGTCTAGGTAAGGTTTATCTGAGATCAACTGGTCTTTGCCCAAGTTTTATCTACATGACACACAGTAATTAAAAGTGCCAGCCTGGTGGAACTAACCTTCTTGTATGTTTAACAGACATACTTTGAGGCCTATAATAATTTGGCCAGAGGGCCATAAAGGACACTTTTTGCTCCTTGACCTCCTAGGTCGACTAGTTCCAGGGGACTATGAGCATCTCTCAAAAGGTCCTATAATGGTTGTGGGTCACCTGTCCTCTTGATAAAGGAGGCTGAGGAGACCCCACCAGATGGACTTGAACCAGTGTCCAGTCTACAAAGAGGAGGGTGAACAAAGAGGAATCATTTCCTCCATGCTTCCAAGCGAAGCTGACCATGGTCGAGAGGACCTTTGATTTATCTTCACATAGGCGGACTTGGTGAAAGAATAGAGCCAGGGTCTCCTCCCAAGCCCATGTGACCCCTGAGGAATAGATCCTCAAACGACCTTAAGAATAAAAATAAATTGGTTTACCTGGGCCAACTGCATGGCCTTATACACTCAAAAGGAAAGTATAACCAAAGATTAAAGGGGCCAATAAAATTTCTTAAGAGTCCCTGTGCATAGCTAAAGGCTACATAACAAGCAACAATGCCAGACAGGGTGGCCAAAGAGACTCCCAGATAGTAACCCAGCATAGAACTGGGAAAATGAACAGCTGACTCCAATGTTATCTAAAGGAGTATTTACAAGTGATTACTGCTAGATGAGGAACAGCTGAGTCTCCTAAAACAAAGACCTCTAGATAGGCTGACTATATTTACCAGAAGGGCAAGTAGTGGGGAATGGCTGGGGGTGCCGACAACACAGCAGACAATAGCAGGGATATCAGAGTATAAGGGCTCTAGTGGGG
>NW_008352871.1:1125711-1143537 GCF_000622305.1 Nannospalax galili | reverse complement strand
AATTAGTAGAGGTGATAAACATTACCATTGAAATCTGCCTGATGACTTTATAGACATACACAGGCACCAAGGATCTAAGGGCAACTGATTATGACTAGTAATAATCAGATATATACAGATTAGAGATGCAAGTACCAACATCTTAGAGGTAGTAGCAAAAACAATGAGTCTGTCTGCAAGGAACAATATATTCTAAAATGAAATGGAGATCTTTTTAATGGTTAAAAACTCATCCAATTTTATGTCTTACAGGGCTTATACTGAGTTCAATAATATATAACTATATTAATTCAACTGTGAACCTAGAAACTTTTACCCACCTGTTAAAGAGATATTCTCTTGCTCTGGAGTGTGTTACTGAATATGTTAAAGCTGTAATGAAAAGCTTATAATCACGTAGTTATTAAAAATTTAAAAAAGTGTTATGATTAAAAAAATAATAATTCTTCAAAGTATTCTTAAGTCTTCATAGAAAAGGATTTTTTCCTTTAGCATTTGTAGTAAGCTGTGCCAGTGCACATTGATGAAAATAATATTTTGAAATGAAAGGAAAACTGGCTTTACTAAATTATTAAATCAGATCTCACTCCTCATTCTTCAAAAGTTTTGAGCCTACTGTTGCTGCATCCTGCTTCTCTCTAGTTCCCAACTGTTAGGAAAGTATTTTCTTTTGTAATTCTTTTAGTCTTTTATGCTCTCTATATTTTTATTAAAGGTATGTCTTGGCCTTTCCTTGGCCAGATGACATATAACATTAACTTAAGCACTTTTATAATAAAATCTAATTATAAAGAGTCTTATTTGTATTCTACACTCATTTTATAGCTTCTCAGTCATACCCAGATATTCTAGAAATGCCACTGGGAAGGAAAATATGTATGATTCAATCAGGCTGTCCCTTTAGTTCTCCAACAGTTGAAGTTATTGCTAAAAAATAAAGCATCAGGAAATCTTTCCTACCACTCTGTCTCTTAAATAATGTTTAAGTCTAATGTAAAAATTGAAATTGCATCTTGAGATATGAAAGCATTGCTTTTCTACCACATTAAGTACCAATAGAACTAGCTGACTGACCTCCACTTATAACACTTCTACCATATTAAGCTATAACAACCAAAAAGCACAAGTTATCTTTGTTAAATAATTAGATCTTGATGTAGCTATTGTAACAGACCTATTTCTCTTTCGGGTTAGAGCCCTAAATTTGTTCAAACTAACCTTGCGTTTCCCTGGCATACTATTTAGCAGGGTATTACATGCCCCCAAATGAAGTTTATGTATCATAACCAGGAGAAATCTTAGTTATTTCTAAGGCTCAGTGATTGATTTAGAGTTTAATACAAGACCTGATTCAGTTCAAGAAAAGGTTAAGACACTTGTTTTTGAGACATTCCCTGGTGTTTATATGGAAGTGGATGTAGAACAGGAGGCAACAGTCTTCTTCTGTATAGACAAAATACTTGAGAAAAGAGCAAGATTATTCTCTACATGAAAACAAAATGTATTTGAGGAAGTAGTAAAAAGAAAATTGGATTTTTATGACAAACAAGTCTAATGCACATCCCAATATCAAGGCAGTCATATATGACTTTCTAGGTATGTGAACTAATGGATTCACTTTTGTGTTACACTAATTTAAATTGTGTTTCTTGGTACTTGAAGCTGAGAGAGAGAGAGAGAGAGAGAGAGAGAGAGATGAGAGAGAAAGAGAGAGGAAGCGAGACAGCAGTAAAAAAGCACTAGGCAGAGAAGTGTTGAAAATTTTAGTTCCTACTAAGAAATAGTTAAAATATTGTGATTCTCTGGAGAAAACATGACAATGATGATAAATGGCCAGGATCTTCAAGAGAAAGAGCAGTTCTTCCAGGAGGGTTGAATAAGTAAATTTGTTTTGAGGAAATAATTTAATTTTAACTATGTTATAAAACTATTTTAGAGATAATTCTATTAGCTGCATATGAAAGGGTGCTTGATTCATAAAATATCTTACAACTAGACTCACAAGAAATCAAGCAGTTATATTTTTCAAAATGACACTTTATATGAACTCAATTTGCAAAAAGATATAAAGGTTTCAAAGGAATTTACATAAAGTGAATTTGCATGGTGATATTCAAAAGTTTGAATAGGAGTCACTTAGTCACTTTTAACTTTAAACTACTGCATTACATTTCAGTTGCACTGAACCAAATGAACCACAAGAAAATAAATTTGTTCTAAGTATAGAGTCCTGAGTCAAAGATTGGGAAGTGGAGAGAAGCACTATGTCTACAACTGTGAAATGAAAAAAAGTCCAACTTTCCAAGATCATTAATAAAATGTATTCTATCATTTTGTAATAGAAGTATGCTTCTTGTTTGCTATTCTCTTTTGAAGGAGAACAGTCATGGTCAGTCAACCCATGACTACTTCCAATTTGGTCTGACCCAGGAAGGGGGAGCCTTACAAGCCTCATTCTCTTACACCAACTTCTACTTTCTGGTCAGTTGGTGGGATTGGAGGAGACTGCGTTGTCTAAATTAATATCACTTATTCTAAAGAATTTGAATTTTGATGATGAGAAGCCAAAATTAGTCAGAGAAAAGTGAGTACTTGACTAGAATCTGGTGTCAGGTGAAGAAGCCCAATCAGCCTCTCCTCATTGAGTCACTGATTGATGAATGTTTTTACTTCAGGTGACTGAATTATTTTGTGCTCCTTATAATCAGGTAATTCCTCCATGAGGGTAGCACAGAATCCACAAAACATTTTAAATTAGAGATTAAGATAAGATTAAAAAATGATCTTTAGGGGCTGGAGAGATGGCTCAGAGGTTAAGAGTGCTGACTGTTCTTCCAGAAGACCCAGGTTTGGTTCCTAGAACCCACATGGCAGTTAACAACAGGGAATCCGATGCCTTCTTCTGACCTCAATGGGCATTGCATGACATTGAGTCACTTATATACATACAGACAAAACACTAATGCACATAATTAAATAAAAAAAAATTGAACACTGGAAAATTAATTTTAGCATATAAATAATTTTAAACTAGATATGATTTGATGTTATAATGGCTTTCTGGGGTTTGAATATAACTTGAAATATCAACTAACTTAGATAAATACCTACTCTATTATCTGTTCAAGAGTGTTAGGAAGGAATGTATTTTGGAAACCACTTATAAAAGAAATTCTTCCATAAAAATTTTACTTGAAGCTGGGTATGGTGGAGCATGCCTTTAATCCCAGCCCTAGGAAGTCAGAATCAGGCAAATCTCTGTGAGACTGAGGTCAGTCTGGTCTCCATAGGAGTTCCAGGTCAGCTGGGGCTATAAAGAGACCTTGTCTCAAAAAACTACAAAAAATTGTTTTATTTATTATTTTTATTTTGTGTGTATCAGTGCATTTCCTGCATGTGTATAAGAGTACCTGTGTCATGCAATGCCCATGGAGGTCAGAAGAGGGTGTTGGATCTCCTGGAACTAGAGTTACAGATGGTTGCTAACCACCGTGTTAGTTCTGAAAATTGAATCTGGAGCCTCTGTGAGAGCAGCCAGTGCTTTAAACTATTGAGTTATCTCTCCAGCAGATCCCGCCTCCCCCCAAAAAAATTTACTCGAAAAAACCCACTATCTTTAAATTTCTTTTTTACTTATTATTGCTATTTTTTCTTACAGAGCATAGGCTAGGGGTTTATTTATAGAAGACTGGACACCCCACATTTACGACTGCACTGTGAAGTCCCCACTCATATACAGATCCTGTGACCTCCTGACACCCGCACAAAATGGTAAGAGAGGTGCCTCTTGGTGTTCTTGGATTATATATCCTTTGTCCCTCCCCATCACATGCAGCTAAGGTCAACTGGGTGGGAAGTGTAACTGACTCCCCCCTCAGAGCATGGGAAGGAGGTATGACTATAGCTTGCCGGCATAGTGATCAGAGGACATTTCCAGTTAACGCTTCACCCCTTCCTCTGGCTCTTAGATTCTTTCTGCCAACCTCTTCCACAAAAGTCCCTGAGCCTTGGAGGGAGTGGTAGGTGTGGGATGATCTTCCTCCTTTTGCGGCAAGGCACTGAACTTAAAACCCACTATCTTGATGCCATAATATAATTGAAGATAGCTAAATTTCCCATGCTCAAATGAAGCAGCTCTTTTTTTGAGATAGAACATGGCTATCTCTGATATTTCAAATAGTTTTCCAGTTCTCAGAAAACTGCCTGTGACACCCCTCACCTTTTTCTCTCACATACAGAGCATTCAGTCTTTTGAGACAGGTTAGCTGTCTTTTTCACTTTTCAGGTTCATTTTGATGTCTTGTCTTAGTTGACATTAAGTGCCAATCAGACCATATTGGCCTTTTCCTTTGCATCCTTCTGTCACCTTTTTTTCCTAAAAAAAAAATAATTCTTATTGTCTTCACAAAGTATATACACAATAGTTAACAAATAGTGGGCATCACTATCAAAGCTTTTTCAGCAGTCAGATAAAGCAGTGTATTTAATGTCATCAGATAGGCTACAAGTTAGGATAACAGTAGGGTGTGTTGGAAGACTACATGATTTAAAAGGATCTATGTGAAAGAATTATTAATTGGATCTAATAGAAGTGCAAAGAAAGAAACTGTGATGAGACAGAAAAAATGACCCAATGCAACCCAAGATTTTTGGTTAAGAATAGATTGCTGTGAAATATGATTAAATATTGCCAATACATTGTTAGTACTAATGATAGGCTTATAAGTATCTATATTAATGCTTATTTTTCATTTAAGTAACATAAAATATTGGATGGGGGGGCTGGGTCATTTTATTTCCTATTGGGTAACCATTAGGACTTCTCTAAGTGGGCTGCTATGTTGGGTAGTGGACTGTCAGTGATGTAGTCTTTCCTCTGCAGTCAAACACTGTCTTCATGGTAACCCATCCCTTTTGAACACTGTGAGCATCTTGAGGAAGCTACACTGAAGTCATATCTGTTTGCTACTGAAAATACATCTAGACACTATTCCAGTCACAACTGTTTCAAACAGCTTAAGATGTACCTTTTTACCACAAACCTACTGGCCATTTTCACCAAGGTCAGAGGGGGCTCATTTCCCTGGTGACCCAGCAGAAGGCTTATGATTATGTAAACACTTCCCTTTATTTACATGAAGTGCTGTGAGGTGGTTAATATAATTACTCTTGCCAATCCCTTTTCCCCTTTCTGACTGTATATGCCGGCTTTTGAACTCAATTTTTGAAGAAGCTGGCAGCCAGGCCTCTGGGATTCCCTCTACTGTTGCAACATCAGGCTCATAAAAAAAAGCTTCTCTGGCATGGTCTTCTCTTGCTTACTCATTATCTTAAGCATTAGTACAAGGGGCTAAGCTGGGAACATAAAGAGAGGAAGATGGACGTGCCATCAGACTGGTAGCAAGGGCTACTGCCCAGTGGTGGTGGCAGTGGCAAAGGTAGCAACAGCAGCAGGAGCAGTGAATATAGTTGAAGAGGTTCCGAGAGTGCCTGGAGCAAAACAACAGGGAGCAGAAGGGTGGAATGGATAGAGGAACTGCAGTCTGGAGCACTAGAGAATTCTTGAAACTGTGAAGCCTTAAACAGCCAACACTCTATACAGTCTATGCTTAAGAGCTGTTACCCCCACCCCCCTTTTATGGTCGTTTTGAGACAGGGTCTCCTTCTAGTGGGAACTCACTGTCTAGACCTGGCTGGCCTTGAACTCACAGGGATATGCCTGCCCCTGCCTCCCAAGTGCTGGGATTAAAGGCATGTGACTGGCTATATTTTATTTTTATTTTGTGTATGAGTGTACTGCCTACATGCATGCTGCTTGCAGAGAATGCTTCAGATTCCCCTGAAACTGGAGTTAACTGATGTTTTTTTGCTGCCATGTGGGTGTTGGGAATTGAACTGGGGTCCTCTGCAAGAGCAGACAGTTCTCTTAACTGGTGAGCCATACTGCATCTTGGAGCATCAGAGAGTTCTGGGAAACTGTGAAGTCTTAAATGGCCAACATTCCTGACAGTCTTTGCTCAAGAGCTATTAAGTCTTGAGCCACCCATAGGAACTACGTGGCTAAGTGTCTCAATACCCAGGGCAAGCCCAGGAGCAGTAATGTCACCAAATGCTACCTGCTGCTGCCTGTTTTCTTTTGCGTTCCCTGTTTATGGAAGGCCAGGATTACTGTAGCTGCCAAGTTCTAGGACATCTGACAGTTAAAGCTGAGAGCAATGTATTTTTGGCCCGAGTGCCTAGAGCCATAAGTCTCTGGTTTCCGAAGTCTGAAGTAATAAGGAGCTCTCCATATTTACTCAGGATTCCTGCTAGCGAAAAGCAAAGGACCCTGGCCAGCTCCTTTATAGTAGTGAGAGACTTCTATTACAAGCGCTCTGATATAAAAGTGAACATTCACAAAGCAAAGATTTGTAGGTTATCATGGGTGTATCTGAGTGTGTACACGCCTGTGAGCAAATGTATCGTGGTAGGAGTGACTTAGTGTTGGTCAGGTGAGGAATGAGAGACAGGAGTTAAGCATTAGAAGTGAGACAAAGCCAGACTGTGAAGTACCTTGCAACATTTTCTAAGGAGTTTCTGCCATTCTTGGAGGTCAAGAAAGCTTACTGACGGTTTCAAGCAGGGGAATCACAAAATCATGAGTTGTATTAATGTTTGGGAGCGATAAACTTCAAACTTCTGTTTTATATAGTGTTATTTTAAGCTACCCTGTAACTACAGATCTCCAAAACTTTCTGAATAATGTGACTGAAGGTCAAGAATTTCTCCAGATATAATTTCATCAGAGTAATCACTGAATAAGAGAGAAGGAAGACTTGGGGATCACATGATACAGAGCATGAAAGGCAGAAGTTTTTGGTTGTAGGTGCAAAAGCTAACATAGAGACATTTACATCAAGTGCTAGCGACAAAACTTTACAACAGAGAAAATGTCAGTGGATTAATGAAAAGCAGGAAAAGGGCATTGAGTTAAAGGAAGCTGCAACACATACTGAAATTAATGAATAATATTCATTGCTCCATTTATTTGTAGCCAATATTATTCTGTATTCATTTGGTACTTAAATGAAATAAATAAGAGCAATGTTTCCTGCTGCAAAAGGAATTTATTTTTGCTTTGTGTTTCTGACAAATGTAATAAATTCATTCAAACTATATAAATCAAGTGGTACTGGAAAGCCATATCATGGTCTTATATGATTGGTATTTTCAATGTTTTTTAGTCAGTGTTCAGAATTAAGCATTTCGGCCGTTGGTAACATCTTCCAGCTAGAATGTAATTATATCCTTTATTATTAAAGGACAATAGCCTTTCTATTTAGAATGCCTGTATGCCTGGAATTTCATCTTATGTTCTACACAGACAAGTACTAATCAAAACTTTTTCTCCCTCAGAGCTGAGAATGATGAGCTTTCCTTGCAACTCAGCACCCACTCTCTTTACAGAAAGGTGACTAGAGAATAGAACATTGATCTGAGCTTGTTTCTGATTCTAAGAAGGAAAACATTGCTTCCTTTGTGAACACAACCTGACCATCAGCAGCTCAGTGTAGGAGCTAAGCTTGTGGAGAGGATGTGCCAGGTTAGGAAACAGATGAAAGAGCCCTGCAGAATTTTAACTTAGGTAGAGCCTTTTAGCTGCTACAGAAAGCTCTAGAGTTATTGTATTTGGTCCTGGATCAATATCAGCTGCAGATTTTTCTTGCTTGATTGTACAATACTCTCTCATCTGCACCCCAGTCATGGTTTTCAGTTAAGCAGAAGCAGATTTTGAGGCATTTATTAAATAGATACACAACTATTTAGGCTATCATTAAGGTACAATTCAGAATTTATTTCTGGCAAATGTGAAAACAACAGACTTGCTTTTTTGGGGGATTAAATTTTTATTTATTTATTTATTTTTTTTGGTCTTTATGGGACAGGGTCTCCCTGTAGCCCCAGCTGGCCTCACTATGTAGATCAGGCAGGCCTTGAACTCTTAGAGATCCACCAGCCTCTACCTCCCAAGTACTGGGACTACAGGTGTGTGCCTACACACCCGGAATGATTAAATCTTTTTAAGATAAAAATTTCCTAAAATGTGATAGAAAGAATTATGGTGGTTATAAATGCAAAAATTTATATAAAATATTCATAAAAAAAGAAAACTTTCTAATAGTATCTCTATGATTCATACTACCAAATCATGAAGCCTGAATATTTTAAGTGGTAGTGATCATTACAAATAGGACTAAAATAGTTTCAAGCTACATTTGAGCTAAATAAAGCCTTAAACATATTGTACATTTTTAAAAGTTACTGAGTAAACCTTGTCTATAGGTCTAAAAAGCCCTTTACATAGGATTCAAAGTGGTGCAGTTATTTATCCTCAAGCTTATGGAAGAAGTTACCATTTCAGAGTAATAAATATTGCTACTGTTTACTTGGTATGGATGATAATGAAAAACCTCATATGTGCTTATATTATTTGACTACTTCTTGCATAAGCTAGTGCTTGGTAGACACAATCAACTTTGCCTATAACTTTGGTCTTCATATCTATAGTTTTCTGTCTAATTCTTTTGTTTTCTTAATTTTATGTCCATCTTGCATATTTAAAAGAATGTTCCTGTATCCATGAATTTTTTTTTTGTTGTGATTCACATCACATTCACTCAGAGTCAAATGGGTCACAAAATAAACAAGTTGAAGTTTTTAATACGTTCCAAAGAATGTAAATGATTATGTCTCAAGTATGAGTCAGCACTTTCATAAGTCTGTATTTATTTTACGCATGTACAATAAAACCTACCTTGAAAAAAAGCAGGCTGAGACAGTAAAAAAAGCAGGCTGAAAAAGTACTCCTAGTGATATGTTTTATTGAAGTAAACCTAACTGAATAGGCATAGTTTAATCAGTGTAAACAAGTTCACTAAATTTAAATTCCCCTGATAAATAGAAAACTCTGTTAAATAAAGGTATCTGTTAAGATATGTACATTTGAAATCATTTTTGTGTTACAAAATGAAGTTTTATTATTTCAAAAATAAAAGCACTGCTGTAGGGGTTAGATGGTTTGGCCATTTGTGCTCCTTTGGAACTAAATCCAACCTGATTCACTTAATTTTCATTTGTCTTCCAGGGTATTTTCATTTATCTCACTTTGTTACTATTGAATTAATTTTTTCCCTTTTAAAATATTTTATTTATTATTTATGTTTTGGGTGTACAAGTCCATTATCTGCAGGTATGTAAGTGCACCCATGTGTGCAATACCCACAGATGTCAGGAGAGGGCATCAGATTCCCTGGAACTGGAGTTAGAGATAGTTGTCAGCCACCATGTGGGTGCTGGGAATCAAACACTGGTTCTGGAAGAGTAGCCAGTGCTCTTAACTGAGGAGCCCATCTTTCTAGGCCTTGTTATTTTTACATTTATATACATGTTCAATAGTGACATACTTACAAAGAATTTATAGGAATTCAAAGCATATGTATAAATGTAAAAGTGTCGTGTATGCATTGGTTAACTGTCCATTCCCCCTACCTCCCCTGGTCTATTAGTGACTTTCTCTACAACTTTTCCAACTACTTCTACTGATAAGATCCACCATTAACTCATGGCTCACTATGTACTAGGCAGAACACTAAACACTTTAGTTTCTAATATGCCATAGTGGCAACAGCATCAAAACATTGCAAAGCTGAAGTTTTTCTTAAATTTACAGTGTTGATAACTAGCCTGAAGTTTGCCATGATTTTCATGTCTTCCTTAGGATCCTACAGTTACTGTATGTTGGAATACAAATCCAAATCCAGATTCTGCAGGTTATACCATTCTGGGAATAACTCTGATTTCAGACTTTAGGAAACATTTTTTCATGAGGTCTCACTAACAACCTATTTGTCTACTTTTATTAAATTCTATAAAAATTTAATCCTTTAAACTAAATTGTATCACAGCATCTTCTTATCCATTATTTATTTTATTCAAACTGAAAATTATATCTCAGTAGAAAACAATAAGTATTTAATACATATTTTTGATGATGAAAATACATGAATATATTGATTATCGAATTAATGATGTGTCAAAATTACATATTTCCTCCTTAATTTATTTTGCTACTAATGATGGTTTTTGTCATGTTTAGTTTTAATGATATCTCAAATTGTTTTCAAAGAAGATATATTATAAATAAGCCCCAAACAAGATTTGATCTTCCATCAGAGAAGGCTGTGCATTTCTCTGATACCTCAAGAAAGCCAACATGCTCATTTCACTCTGAGAAACCAGTGATCTCCACTGTAGGAATTAGTTCCTGTGGCAATTACCATCTTAAGATTCTTCCAGCTGGGCTCCTCTGACCAAGTGTGAAATATTCATAAACATTTTGCCCAGATGAGCTTTAGAAATGAACAAGAGCAGCAACTTTGCACTTGTGTGAATTCACGATTAATTTGAGTTGTTGGTATGTTCTAGGTTGGATCTTTACAAATCCTAGTTGTTCTGGTGGGAATTTCTTTGATCAAATATCTTGAATTTACCAATATAACTACATTAACAGTGGTAAAGTATATTAATAAAGAAAAAACAAATGTTGATGTATGAATTTCTAAGTTGGAAACACCCTACTGCAATATATTCATTCTCCCTTCCCTTTGTTCTGTGACTTTGATCAAAATATTTATCTTTTTGAGACAATGGGGGAAAACTGGAACCTTGGACCTCATAAAAAAAACTCAGCACTGAGAACACTGGCTGCTCTTGCAAAGGAGTGGGGTTTGGTTCCCAACACCTACATGGTGGCTGACAACATGCCATAACTCTAGTTTCAAGGGATCTAATGCCCTCTTTTGGCCTCTGTGGGTACTGCACGTGTGTGGTGTACTTCCATACATGCCAACAAAACATTCATGCACATAAAAATAAATAAAACATAAAATGTCTTAAAACAGTATAGGGAAAATTCTACATGTAAAAATGCATACAAAGTATTTACCACAATCTTATTATACAGGAAGTGCTCAACAAAGGACAACTTATGGAAAAAAAACAAAACATATTTAAGAGTTAGTTCATATATGCCAGAGGGCATGAAGGTTTAATCTTGGTGCCTTTTATTTCTGGTTACAGTTTCTGTTGGTAATTGCTGTATAATTAAAATGATAATAGTTATGATTGTGCAATTTTGTAGTTCAGGACTTACTTTGAAGTTAATAGTCTCTTCCCTCAGCCAACTGCCCTCACCTCTGGCCCACCCCATAAAATGCATTTGGTTTATGAATACTGAATAAGTTTCAGTTCCTCCAACACACCAGTCTTTGAACTGCTATTCTCAGAAACCCATGTGTTAGCAAACCATGATAGCATCTATAATAGTCTTTGCCAAACACAAGCTCCTTCTTTTGAAACACATATGTGTCTTCTTGTATAGGCCCTGGCAGATATCTAGTTAATGAGTAGATGGGTCACTGACTGCTAATGAATTTGGGCAACAGTATGGAGTAAAGAGCACTGCTTGGTACAAAGAGATGCTAGCTCAGTGTATCCTACATACTTAGGCCAAAGTACTACAAGTCTGTGTTTACTCACTGCTCTTGCATTATGAGTAGGAATAGATCATAATGCAGGTTCCTTTTTGATGAAACTCATTTCCCACATGTGGGAGAACAGAGATTTCCATCTGAAATAACCTCTGTTCCCTCTGTACTGCTCATTTGCTTATGATATTCTCTACATGAAAGCAGACATCATAAAATAATTGTGGGGAAGGAGTTGGTTATGCATTTTCCCTTTCTGCCTCCCCACACCATCCCTCCAAACAATTTATATGTAAACACACAGACCTAAGGCAGACACTAACTTGCCTAAATTAAATGACAGTCACTCCCTGAGGACCAGCAAACATTTTCCAGGACACCAAGGATTATGGTCTTTCTCTTCAACTGCCTGACAAGACAAAGGATTGTTTGGATAACAGACATACAGTCTCAGTCCACCCATTTACATACACAGCAATTAGTCTGATTGGTGAGCATGCGTGTGACTATGATAAGCACAGGAGCCTTTTCACTCATTTTCCTGTTTTGGCAATGCTTGTTAAAATATTTTCTCCGTTAGACAGCTTAATTTGCATTCATTACATAACCTAAGTGCTGTATGTGGCAAGAACATTCATGATTCCCCTATCTGTATTTATGTCTTGTGTTCTATAAGAACATTAAAATAAATAAAATCAAACCTGCAAGCATTTTAAAGGAGAAAGTGCTGTTTTTGTTGTTAAGAAAAAAAAATGGAATATGATTAGAAATACATGGATTGTTTTATTTTTAATCTGCACAAATCTACCTAAGTGCTGTATGTGGCAAGAACATTCATGATTCCCCTATCTGTATTTATGTCTTGTGTTCTATAAGAACATTAAAATAAATAAAATCAAACCTGCAAGCATTTTAAAGGAGAAAGTGCTGTTTTTGTTGTTAAGAAAAAAAAATGGAATATGATTAGAAATACATGGATTGTTTTATTTTTAATCTGCACAAATCTTTAGAAAACACAGTTCTTTAATTTTTGTTGCATTTTTTTTTCTTCTTGAATAAAAATGGTAATAAATCTTCTTAGAGGTCTTTGCTTATTGTATGATTATTTTTTAGTGAAATAAACAGTTACAATATACATATTTTTCTCTACACTTTCATCAAGTTTGTTTCTTAGGGACAGGGTATTATTCTTATGCTATAATGGCCTCAGGTTCACTGGGTAGCCCAAGCTAGCTTTAAACTCTTGGCAATCCTGTTGCCTCAACCTGCCAAATACTGAGATTATAGGCATGCTCCACCAGATCTGGCTAATCAAGCTGGTTTAAAAAGAAAATTTTGTTATCTAGAAGCTTAGACAACATACTCTAAAAGCTAATTAGAAAGTTAATTGCCAGAATGGAAATGATTCATATCTATCTGGGGACAATTTAGGTCAGAAATAGGCTTCAGAGTCAGGATATGGGCACCATTACTCAAGTTGCTTTGTAATTTTTGAGTCTATGCTTAATATTCTCATATAGTAGCGTCGATTACACATGCGTGTTTTATTCTTGGATTTCTTTACTTTATACGTGTTTTGTTTTGTTTGAAAGAGGGATGTTGAAAGTCTACATTGAAATTAAGCACATCACCTGACTACAGGGCTGTGGATTCTGATGGTGGAGAAATTTTCATTTATTTGAAGAAATTCTTCCTTTTCCTTCCTCCACATATTTTGTGAAGTGCTTCTAAGGCATTGTATTGACTACTGATTTTATTTTTTAAGTATCTCAAAGGCTCTCTTGTTAAGACATTAAAAATTATTTACTACTTTAATATTACACATCAGGAAAAAATAAAATCATTTATAAACAACTCCCCAGTATATTCCATTGGAATAATGTGAAACATGTGGGGACATTTTATCAACCAACCCTATATCTTCTTGAAAGAAACCCTCTTGGAAAATACTAAAGCTACTAAAAAGATCATTTTTAAAGGAGCTGTGTCTAATGGTTCCATTCTATGTTTTTTTAGAAATCATTAAAATAAGTCAATGCTAACCACATTAGCCAGTAACAATCACACATTTCAGCTAATACATTATTAATGTAATACAGGCCATTTGTCAGCAGAAAACACTATCCAATCTTTTCATTTTCTTCATTAGTAGTCTGTGAATAGTCTGATTAACTGTCAGTTACACACATAATTCTTGTTACAATTTGTTTATTGCTTTTCATCAGCTCAGTAATCCTAGTGGATGAAAATATTTTTCATTTGTCACAGTGACACGTGCTATGAGGTGAAAATGTAACAGCTGTGAGATTCCCTAAACTGATATGCAGCAGCATGTATATATTTTCTTAAGATGCCAACTCATTTTAAAAAATCCTTAATTCAGCTAAAATTAACTGCAGGATTAGCATTTGGTTTCAGATATTATTTCACTGTAAGCTGAGTACAATTAAAAAAATAATTCAGCAAAAGATTTGACCATCACACTTCCAATTGGACATTTTAACAGATTCCTTCTGGGGAAGTTAGCCTTCAATATGTTTTTGGAGCAGCTTAGCCTTATTCCTGCCTTTTAATTATTGTCTGTTTTGCCAGCAGACAGACTCATTTTCAACCTCCCCTGGGTTGGCTTCTTGGGTGGTAAGTTATACTACTTCACACTTGGAGTATTTCTGTATCGCCACATTTTTTCTTAATCCATGGGTCACCACCAAAGAAATAGCAAAAAATACAAAACATATAAAAAAATACAAGACAAATAAAATCCATTAAAAAGAAAGGTTATTTTTAGGGGGATGGTATTTTTTATTTTGGGATACCTAGAATTTAAAATAAATACTACCATTGTTTTCTGCCATTTTTGAACTACATATTTATTGAAAAACTTTTTTTTTATAAATACTTATTAAGCAATCACATTGATGGAACTTATAAATCTATTCTAAATAGTAATACAGTAATTAAGTTTCCATTGGTGGCAATATATACTCTTGCAGTAAAAAAAAAATCATTTGCAGTCTGCTCTAGAAGACTTGATATAACACATGAAATAGACTGAAAAACTAGAGATGTTTAACAGCAGGAAATCCCCATATATTTATAATAAAAATAAGTGATCATATATTAGTTTTTTTAATCTCTTGCAGTCTCTTTTTACGACATTGAAAAATCAGGGCCTGAGAGATGACTCAGTGGTTAAGAGCATCAGCTGCTCACGCAGAAGACCTGGGTTCAGTTCACAGCACCCACATGGTGGCTAACAACCTTTAATAATCTCCAGTTCCAGGGGATCTGATGTCCTTTTCTGACCTCCATGGGCATTGCACAAGAAAGGTGCACTTATACACATGCAGGCAACACACTCATACACATAAAATAAAAAATAATAAATAAAAGATTAAAAAAGGAAAAAAAGGCATTAAAATTTATTTACAACTTTAATGTTAAGCATTAGGAAAATAAAAATAAATTACAAGCAATCATATATATAATATCTATAATTTAAATGCATTTACACACATGCAGGCATAACATACATATAAAAATAAATAAAAAATTAAAAATTCATGCAAGAATATAGTACATGAGACTACATGCTCATTAGATACTAAAATATGGCATAATATTTGTTTCACTTTGTGAGACTTAAAAAGTAAATATAAAACAATGTCTTGCATATGACTTCCAAGTATCTTTGTTTCTACTCTGTGATAAAGAATAAAACATAATCTATCACTTAAAAACTTACATTTAAAGTATAAAGTTTATTTATTGCTGTCCTTTGAGAAATCCAAAATTCCAGCAACAAAATGCTGAGATCCCCACATGGAAAGGATTTGCTGTAGGAGCACCATCATCCAACTATTTCCTCTTTCTTTACACCCAGATCATTTCATGCATGTACTCTACCTGCCTGGACCCTGTAGGCACTGGTGTCTCAAACTCTTCCTAACTACAATAAATAAAGATTTTTTGGAGAGAGTCCAAAATGCATCTGTCTTACACTGAATCCTGTTTTATTTCAAAAAGAGATAGGATGAATTTATAGTACATACTTACATATCCATGCTGTAACATGATAACAAATAAATTATTGCATGAGAGAATTCAAGAATTTCAGGATAAAACAGACCAGCTAGTTCTTAATAGATATGACTGTATTTTTTTTGAGAAATAATAATGAATCTTTTATTTTTAGAAAGTAACAAATGAACACCCTCAATTACCTTTATGATATACTTCTAAGTGGTATCAAGATATTGCAGAGTGTTACTGACCTGTACAAATGTCCACATACAAAACTATTTATTTGTATAAAAAGGCATAAACTAATTTTTCTTGATATTACAGATATTAGGAGCAAGTTGCTAAAGTAAAATTACTTATTCATAGACCAAGAATTGTTTGATTGTATAGAATATTTTAGATGTAGTTTATAAGATTCCCAAAGAAAGACTAAACAAAGTATAATCCATAAATTATAATGAGCTGCTTAAATATAGTAATGAGGATATAGTGTACAATAGTGACAAATGTATTCAGTGAGAGATCAAATTTTGACTAATCTGTTTCTATAATGTATTATATTTCTCATATTTTTCTTAATATTTATCTTGATATAAGATACTATACTTAGAGATCAGCTGAAGTTTCAATATTTTTAAAACATATTCTTACTGTTTTTTTGTGGATTTCATTCATAATAATTATATTTAGCCACCCTCTTCCCTATCTTCCTTTTTTATTTTTAAATATTTTATTTATTATTTTTATTTTATGTGCATGAGTGTTACGCCTGCATGTATGTAAGTGCACTCATGTCGTGCAATGCCCTCGGAGGACAGAAGAGGCTGTCGGATCCCCTGGAATTGGAGTTACAGGCAGTTGTTAGCTGCCATGTGGGGACTGGGAATCAAACCTGGGTCTTCTTCAAGAACAGTCAGTGTTCTTAACTGCTGAGCCACACATAAAGCCCTTCATCTTCCTTCTTAAAACCCTGCTCACAGGACTTCATGCATTTTGTCATATATGTTAAGGCCTAGCATGTCAAGTTCTGGTACCCAGATGTCCCTAGGTGTGAATTCATCCACTGGAGCCAATTCTGCCTATCTAAAACCACTTCGAGTTTAGAGAAGACCAACTATCTCTCTCTCTTTCACTCTACAATGATTTGAAGATCCAATATTAAGGGAAGAATCAAAATCTTCTTTTTCATTTACTAGTTTTGTTAGGGCCTGGGATAAGAAGTACAAGGATAAGGATACAAATTTATATAACATTAAAATAAATTTGGTGTCATGATATTCAAAATATGACAAGTGACATGTAACATAAATATTATATTCTAGCTGCATATCAAAAAAGTAAGGATTATCTGAGAAGTACCCTGTAGTGTACATGTTAGATTGTACCATGAAAATGTGATTCTCTAGTTATCTCTTAAGTCTTTGTGAATACTAACAGGATTAGGTCGCATTAGTCATCTATCCACAAGAAGTGTGATATGTAGTGTGACCTGTAAATCTCTCCTGGGATTTGGAAGGACTGAGTTGAACCATGCATGATTTCAAAGCAATTCTCAGCACAATTATCTGCTTGACCTGCAAAATGAACAAGCATATCATTTAATTAATTGCCCAGCTCTTGTGAACAGCGCTGTTCATTTTTCCAGTAATTGCACAATGATATAGCCTTGCTGATTCTTACAGGAATGACTGAAATTGTGCATTAACTGGTCTGATGACTACTTTTCCCACTGCCATCAAACAGAATTTTCAATCTCGTCATGAATGCCTTTTTTATAGGGGCACCATAAAACATCCAGAGGACTGTTAATGGCAGCTATTTCCTTACAACAGTGACAAATACTTTTGGTCTCCTAAAGTCATAACACAATATTTTTCCTTTTCTTGTTTATGAAGTAAAAATGGAAGGCACATCTCTAAAATGTTAAAGAATTTAATAATTTAAATGTTATGTATGATGTGGTGGAGACTCTGCCAGGGAAACAGAACTGATGAAACTAATATGTTCCTTAATTCAGTTAGTTGCAGATGAAGGACTTCGGTTGCATATAGCTATGCGGGGAGTGGAGGGAAAAGGAATGGACACCTTTCTGCTTTCGGAGAAAATAGAATATCAATCTTGATATGAAATGCTTTTGCTTAAAACTTGTAATCGAGTATTGTATGTAAATTTTTCTGGAAGCTTAATTAAGAATGCTGGGTGTGGTGGCGCATGTCTTTAATCCCAGCACTCGGGAGGCAGAGGCAGGCGGATCTCTGTGAGTTCTAGGCCAGCTTGA
>NW_008352871.1:1123711-1125535 GCF_000622305.1 Nannospalax galili | reverse complement strand
TTATTTTGATATATCACAGTGAAAGATTTATCGTCCTCTTTTTTTTTTTTTTTTTTTTTTTTTTTAAAAAAAAAAAAAAAAAAAAAAAAAAAGAATATCATTATGAATAAACAAAAGAAACATCAATATTCCTTGTAAGAGAAGACAAAATTCTCAAAATATTTAGCACTAGAACATTCTCCTGGATAGCCCTCTTTCCCCCTTTCTTCCGCTTGCTTGCCTTTCTCCCTTTTTCCCTTCCTTCCCATTCCTTTTCCTTCTCTTCTCTTCTCTATCCCAACTACCCCTCTTACTATCTATTTGCACTTTGATTTTCTACTGTATTTTTCACAGTGTTTGCTCTAGTGTTTATTAAGTAAACATGTCAATGAATTAAATGTTAAACGTTTTAAGTCCTTTGTCCAATTAACTTGTGATAGTCAATTATTAATCCTTGAATTTTCTGATATGTATAAAGAAAGAAGCTAGTGACACTGTGTTGGACTACTTGTCCAGCCAGTTGCTACAGGACTCATTTCCACTTAGGTGTGTGTGTGTGTGTGTCTGTGTGCTTATGTGTCTGTCTGTGTGCGTATGTGTGTCTGTGTCTCTCTGTGTGTGTATATGTCTGTGTGTGTGCATGTGTCTATCTGTGTGTATATTTGTATCTGTCCATGTCTATCTGTGTTTTCCATAGAGGGTGGATGATATGAACTTAGCTTTATGCCAAGAAGAAAGATCAGGCTGTAATTTATCTTTGGATGAAAAAGTAAACAAATCATTTAGTAAATAAATCATGACATGAAGTAGATTCTCTTTTGCCTCCTCCTATGAATTTATTTTTAGGTGAAACTAGGTAGATGATGGATTTTCAAACAGTTTTCTCAGATTTTCTTCATAGCAGATCAAGATTTCTCAGTCCTGTTAGTACTAGCATTTGGCAAGGAACCACTCTTTCTTCTAGGATCCTTGTCTGTAAACTACAGTACATTCAGCAACATTCCTAGCTTCTACCACATAGATTGTGGTAGCAATTCCAGCCTGACTGGAAACACATCTTCAGCAAAACCCATCTTCATATTTTACCAGAAACCTCTAGAGTGTGAAGGCAAATCAGTCTAGTCAAGAACCATAGATTTCAGGATAAAAAGATAAAAGTTTGAATAAGGAACAATGGCCCAAAGCCCATTTATAAACATATAATTTTATATGGGTTATTTTATTCTCTTGGACTAGCAAGCAGTGATGTTTTCCAGACAAGACAATCAGAAAAAAATAGTATATATCTTTATATACAATATGTACCATCATCATTTAAAAATCATTCCTGTAATACAGGTGTCCTGGGATGGGGAACAGGGGAGAACCTAGGTTAGTAATAGAAAATATATACTCTTTATAGAAAACTATATGACAGTTTCACACTCATAAGAAGTAGACCCCATTCTACTCAAAAATTAAATCAAATTAGCCCATGCAAAGGGGACATACTGCTATAGTCAGTGTGTCTATTCAACATATGCACAAAAACTAACTTAACTACTTAAAATTAGTCAATTATTTTTCTCAAGTTACTATACATTTGTACATCCTAGCTCAAAGATTAGTGTCCGGTTTGAATTAACCATCTTTTTTAAAAAGGATAATTATACTCATGAATATTTTCTCAATTCCAAGTAGTAGATTATTTGTCACCATGTTATCTGATACAAAAATCATTAGATAAAACTGAGTGTGAATGGGAAGAAATAGAGGTTAGGTTACTTAACAATTTGTTTGAAGCAAGATTGTCCAGGCAGAATGAAAATCTGTAAGAGATCACATTAAAAATTCAAGAAAAATAAT
>NW_008352871.1:1103308-1123666 GCF_000622305.1 Nannospalax galili | reverse complement strand
TGACCTAATATGGACCCTTTCTGAGAGAAAAACATCGGTTAACAAAGTAGTCTTTGTGTATATGAATTCTGTTCAAATACATAGAATTAAATATGTTTACTCAATTTCAGGTATGGGAAAATAATCTCGCTTATAAAATGGAAGCTGACAAAAATTATGGGACCTTCAGAAGTAGAAAGTTACAGAGGAGAGACTTTGAGCTTACACTAAATTTCTGGTGATTTCTTGTCTCTCCCACAGAATATCGGTATGGGTTGGACTGGGCATTGAACACAGACCAGACTTCAGGGGATGGACCCACAAATCAGACTTGATAGACCTTAAAAATAGTAGAGGACATGAATGGGGGTAGGGATTATAAGAAGGGGGTGTAGGTGGGGAGGAAGTTTGAGTATAATGAAGATACATCATATAAAATGATGAAAGAATCAGTGAAAATGCTAACAATAAATTCCATACACACTTTCCAAAACAAAGCTATTTTCTAACTACAGATTTTTCGCATTGTCTTCATCCTTTTCATGAGACAGTTATCTTTTTCTTCCATTATCATCATCATTATCATTTCCATCATCATATTTTCTAGCTATTGTTGCTTTTTGCCTGAAGGTTGATGGAGGCAATACATGTAGATATAAGTGAAAGGATGTACTTTCTATCATCATGTACATGAAGATGGCCAAGTTATAAGCTGGCCAAAGTTATAGTTATAGTTTCCAAAGCCTAGGATTTCATATGTGACAGGAAGGTACTCCATGAAATTAGTATAGATTTTTCAACAGTAGACTCTCCATAATCGAATAAATATTCTTATTCACTAGGATGAATAAGCTGATAGATTTTATCCTTTGAGAAAGGTATTATGATACACATATGAAATATTAATATAACCTAACATAAAATGACCTTTATTATAAACTTAGAGTCCTGTAGTTTTATTAGGATTTTAATTTTTCTCCTATAATTTTTTCTTATATCTGCATACTACAAAAGTCTTAAAAAACCCAGAAGCACAAATTCTCATTCATTTATTATTAATATAATGCATAGATTTATTTTTGAAATTGAGTACTGAGATTTATGTTTCTAAACCTAATATAATTAAACTCCATATGTGAATGGAGCTCTTACTATAATATGCTTTACAAAAATACTTGAGTATGTCTGTGAGTAATTTTTCAAAGTCAAGCTAAATGATCACAGTTATTGAAAAAGAACGAGAAATAATTTTAGAGCAGATAGGATTTTCTATGCTTTGGAAGGTATTGCTGTTACCAACATTTTTTCTAGTCCTCAAATGTGTTGTAGTTATGATCCATAAATAAAACAATATAAGAATCAGAGATCAAAAACTCAGATGTTTTATATAAATGATAAACTGAGAATGCGTTTTCCTATGCATGCCAAAAGGGAGAGACAAAATCATTTAGAAGCAGAATAATCTATTTTATAACTGTCTGTCACCATTCCTGTGAATTTTGCTCAAAAGGCAAGTTTCTATAAACCGTAAATCCTCTTTCCTTGGATGGAACACACTGAGTATCCAAGAACTGAAAGAAACAAAATGAACAGTAGATACTGCTGGATCAAATAACCTTTCCTGATATTTGGAAAGAGAAAAGGTTTGAAACATTGGAATTATATCTAAAAATCAGCCCTCTGGTTTTGTATTGAGAATTTCACACATGCATATAATTCATTTAGATTAAATCCGTCCCTCATTCATTTTCTCTATTTTCTTTATTTCACTACTATTATTCCCTCTCGATTTCATGAATTATTTATTACAATCCACTGTGTTCACTTAGTACTACTAGTATGTGCACGAGTGTAAGGCCATCTACTGGAGCATTGAGCTTAGGGCCAGTATCCCTGAAGAAAATGTGCTTTCTCTCTCCCAGCAGCCATCAATTACCAACAGCTTCTCAGATAAGGCTGGGATTTTGTCACTCATCTTCCCATCAATTTTTGGGGAGAACTTACTACTATTATGCTAAATGGACATAGTATTAAACCAGCACCCTAAATATGTTTACTTATACCCAGAGATTACTGTATCATTCCATTATCATCAGAGAAGCTTCTTTTTATATTAGATGATGATTAACACAAGACACACAACTGGTCAATGTGTAGAGAGTAAGAGACTGCAGAGTGCTCAGCACTAAATGGGAAATCTATATTGTCGTTCCTCTTTCAATTCTTCCTCTTTTTTTTCTTTCCCTTCAACTCAGTAGTCACTGTTGATGATTATTCTAGTGACAGTTGGAGGAACCTGCAGAGCTGCATTCTTAGTCTCTCCTTAGGGAAATAAGAACCTGATCTATGTACTTAAATATGAGATATAATGGCATTGATATGGTTATCAGAGGGTCGATCCACTTCCTGAAGATCTTGTAATGACATAATGTGCATTAGGTGATATGAGTCTCATTCATATTTCCCCTCCCATCATATTGATTCATATACAACATGTTAGTAGTCTAGTAATAATCAGTTCAGATCCAGTTCAGAGAGAAATTTGAAATTGGTGATGGATACTGTCTCAGGACTGTGTCTAGGGTGAGGACAAGTAGTCAAACATTGGTCTCTTTTAACATCACTCTGCCCTCACCTCTTTTAATGTCAATCAGCTTTATACAGACCACTCTAAAAGGACACGAAGTGCAGTAATTGTTTAGTTAAAGGGACATTGCAAAACCAGTCAACCTTTTCATACGGCCTAAGGATTCTTGATACAAAATAACTTCTTGGAAAACCCAAACTCTCATATATATGGCCTTGTTTTATTCTAGGACAAATGTAGCTATGTAAGCATCTTATGTACAGAATTTTAGTGATGAAATCTTAAAAATGAAAAGAAATGAAAAATCTGGGCCAGCAAGAAAGCGAGCAATGGGATTTGCTGCCAAGCCTGAAGACCCGACTTAAAAAATAAGTGAGTTTGCTCTCCAGGACCCACATGGTGGGCGAACATCAACTTCCACAAGCTGTCCTCTGAACTTCACATGTGTCTGTTGCCTATTTGGCCCCCCTTGCCTCCTCATATATACACACATAAATAAAATAAATTTAACAAAAACTTTTAAGCAGAAATAAAATCCCAAAACAAAATTTAAAATGCTAATAAACAGAAAAGCAGAATTTGGCACAGTTATCTTCAAGTTTGGAAGGCCTTGAGCATGAGTTGATAAATTAAAAAAGTTTTAAAAAACATCAACCAATTATTTTTTAAATTAATATATTCTATATTAATATGTAGTTACATGGAATCAAGTTTTCATGTAGGGTGCTGTGAAGTTTTAAACAGTGAAATAGAACCTTGCATTCTTCAATATTCATGCTTTCAAATTTCATGTAGTTTAATTTTTCAGTTGCAGAAACTGGCAGTTAAACTGGGTCCAGGCCTTGACATGCCCCGAGGCACTCGGCTGCACGGTCAGGCTCATGCAGGCTAACAGCATTGTGCTTTATTTGGGTTTGAAAATTAAACCAAAAGGGGACTATTCAGTGGGCTACTTGATAGGGAATTAAGTTCTCAAGTGACATTAAAATCATCCCATAATCCGGAGGTGATGGAAATAAAGAACGTACTTTAAAAACGCTCACAGCACAGTTTATTCATCCACATGTGTGCTGGACCCTATAACCCTGGAGGGACCCACATTTATTTCAACAATGTATTCATTGATCCAGATATTTTTATAACTTCTCTTTTGGAATTGTCTTCAGACTCCATTACATCTCTCTGCCCATTAATTTATACATGTACTAACTCAGTCCTTCTGCAGTTACTTATTGGACTCCATAAGGTTTTAGGTGCCCATCTAACTGATGGTGATAAAACCATGATTCAGAGATGGATGCATTGCCTGCCCAAGGGACCGTGTACGACATGTGAGAAGAGATGTAAAAAGAAGCAAATTAATAGTAAGTCACTTACAAGCATGCAAATTAATAATAAGTCACTTACATGGCAGCCAGAAGACAGAAAGTATTAGAGGGAAAACTGAAGCTGACTAGGAGGCTGAAAAAGACTTGGATGTGAATAGTTTCCTAAGGAAGCTCAACCAAGGGTGTCACAGTGAGGGAGTGAGCTATGAAGTAGTCTTATGCAAGAACATTCTAGATAGAAGAATATGTGGACAATGGTCTTATGATAGTCTGAGATAAATTCAAATGTAGAAAATAGAGAAAGAAATGAATAGTTCATCTTCAGCAGTAAGAAAGAATTCATCAGCCGTACATGACAAGACAGACAAGAAGGTTGCCAATTGCTGGGGTTTTTTTCTTCAGATCATAGGCATGATCTCTCCACAAACCCTGATTATCCACACTGCCACACCCTCCATCAGTGCTGCCTAAGTAAATTTCTGTTCACGATCATCCTCCTTCCTTCTTGTTGTAAGGGAAACAAGTGCCTCTGCACACAGAACTCTGCATATAGCGTTCAGTTGACTCCCCAATACACCATGTATTACATGGCTATGGCATGTCCCCTCCACATTGTCCTTTATCACCTCTGAACATTATTTCTGTGTCCTTTTGCTGAGAGACAATCAAAGCAAAACAACCCCCCCCCCCCCCCGCTCCTGCTTCTAAAGGAGTTACCAAAGTCCTGGACAATGACTTCTGGGCACTCACTCCCTCAGTCACTCTTGTTTTGAGGATGTGTTCAACAGTCTCTTAGGCTGTTAATATCACAAGGGGGAATTTCTCCCACTCCCTCTCAGCCATGCTCTCTCCTTGTTACATTAGCAATATCTTTCTAAAATCACAAGTTTATGTACATCCTCTTCCTCTTAGAGCTCATCTATATGAAAACAATTTCATTTCATCAGAACATTGTTTTATTTCATTCTAACCACTTTCCTTAATTGCGATCATTTCCCTTAGTATTTAGCCTAGCATTCCAAAGCCATTATTTCAATAGCTCTACTAAAACCCTTAAAATCCTTTATTGTTGTATCATATATACTTTACAACAGTTTTCTGTAAATTACGCCTGTTATTCAGCTTGTTCAGGGACAGTCATGTGACACAGAGAAAATACCTTAGGCAATAAGGCAGATGCACCCAAAATAAATTTGTGATTTCTACCTCAAAAGACACCATGCATGGCTGGAGAGGCAGCTCAGTTGGTAAAGTGTGTGCCTCCATAAGCAGAAGAACCTGGGTTTGATCCATGGCTAACACCAATCCTGAAAGCCCAGTAGAGTCAGACACAGGAAGATCTCTTGGGCTTGTTGGCTAGCATGTCTAGCTGACCAAGTGAGCTCCAGATTCATTGAGAGACCCTGCCTCAAAACAAAAAATGAAGACACAGGACCACTGACCTCTGGCCTCATTATGTACATGTGCACCCTTGTGGTACACTCTTGCATGTGTACCTGCACACACATGAACACATGCACACATAAAAGATATTATACTCTGTTGTACAGAAATCCCTCTCCCACATATTCCTATAAGACAGCAGCTCTTAAAAACTCTTAAAGGCTGCTTTCATTCATGTCCTCATGCTATAACTTATCCAGGCTCCTGTAACATACAGATTTAAAAATATTTTATTATTTTTACTTTATGTGTAAGAATATATTGTCTGCATGTATGTAAGTATGTCTGTGTCATGCATTGTCTGTGGGAGTTGGAAGAGGGTTCTGGATTCCCTGTTAGAGATAGTTGTTAGCTGCCCATGGATGTTGGGATTTGAACCAGGTTCCCTGCAAGAGCAACCAGTGTTTCCAACTGCTGAGCCATCGCTCCAGCCCCACATACAGATTTTTTAACAGCAGTTTTTCAGGTTTCTGCTTCCAAATCTACAGCTTCTCACACACTCACACCCCTCCTTGTCCTTTCCATTGCAGCGATAGCAAAAGGCTGTCTGCGTATCTGAGACCATACCATTTCCTCAGTGTGAATCATGATCTCGCCTCTCTCAGAGAGCATATACTTTCCATTTGTTTTGCATGCTTGAGTACAAACACATCTTCTCAACTTGATTCACTCCATACACAATTAACTTTTCTCTAAGAACATTTTTAAAAACAGGACTTAGGGTTTTCTCAACTGCACACACCTCTACAGCTCAATCCATCTGCTTTCTTCAGCCATCATTTAGAACTTTTCTTTGTGGTTTTATTTTCCTCATCATAACTTTTCCCACGTCCACTCTCTTCAGTCTGTTCTACATTCATCATTTACATCAGAAATGCTGAATAAAAACCAGAGCTACACAATTCCATATTACAAGGTCATTTTTATATTTAACTTCTTTGCCCTCTTTACAATCTTTAACTGTTGGGACTCTTTCCCCATTTCATCAAGTATTCTCTCTCCTAGTCTTTGTGACACTTCTAGCCTTTACTTCAGCATCTCTTGAATTATCTTCCATCTTGGTAGTCTAGCCATCCCTGACCAGCCCCTTTAATTGGAGGTCATCATAAGCCTACTTCTCTGGTCCCTTGTCTCAAATCTCTCAAGAATCTTCCTCGGAACTTCCATACTCAAAATTTCTTATCTAACCGATAAATAGCCAATGCCTAGAATTCATTTCTATTTTAGCCTTCCCTATTGAAGTTCAGGCCTCCATTTTTGATGCAGTATCATATTCCAAATATTTAGGAAGATAATATATCATAGCTCAACTCTTCACCTTCTGCCATACAACCTGGTTTTCTTCCATTCTTGGCTAGCTCAGTGAATGACATCATGGGGTAAGATGTGCAGACTTGGAGCTTAAGAGTTATCCTTGGTTTGTTCTGACCTCTCGATCACCTCTTATGGTCAATGCATCACAGAATCCTGTCAGTTTGGCTTCCTAAAATATGCTCAAATTAATCTACTTCTTTTTTTTCTTAATCTCCACTGTCAACTCCTCAATCTCAGTTATCATTATCCTAATTAACTATTTGACCTTACAGGGTGAGTTCTATATTCTCAATCTAATGAATGTCAAAGAAATAAATAAGTCAATATAAATTTATAGGTGAATAGTAGTAGCTAATTAATTAATCTATTTGTTTAAATACTTGGCATGATTTTCAAAGCCTTGGACACTCAGATTTAATTGATTAACTACAAGGTATGGTCGAGGTATGCTTCTTAAAATTTGTTCAGCAGTTCTTAAAAGATCAGAATAAATAAATAGAGCCTTAAATACATTGATCAGATAATTAGAATCACTATCAAAATATTCTTAGACATTTCCTTCAAGTGAATGTCTTGTTTATATCTGTTTAACATGAGCCTCTCACTATTCCCTCATTTATATCAAACACTTGAATTTTATTTCTTTCTCAAAAAGTCAAGGTCATAGACAAAGATAGGGTGGAAATGTTCACATGAGAGAACACGGGAGAGACAGTAGAGACAAATTACTGTGTTAGTGGAAGAAAATATCAGAATACCTCACTGGATCCACAACAAACACATGGATGGTGGTGATGTGCAAGCTCTGTATCTATATGATCAATACTGAAGGTGGTAACTCTCTTCATAAAAGAATATTCATATTTTTAGGAAATATATAGTGAAGTAATATGAAAGAAAGAAAGAAAGAAAGAAAGAGAACCAAAATGTATTAGTTGGGTAAGACAATGGGTGTTTATAGTAGTTCATACTTTGCATTAACCATATTTGATTCTCTACATGAACAGAATTCTATAAATGAAAAACATTTAAAAATTCAGTACAGAGATGGAGGGTAATAAAGCAAAGCATTAACCTTTCTAGGCTGCAACCTTATCATGTCTCCGATTCCTCAAATGCAAAATGCATTCACATTCTTAGATATTTGCAGATGAAATATGTAATAGATTAGCATATTGAGAGCAGAAATGCATGTAAATTATTTTTATGTAATTTGAAAATGAATATAATTACTAATGATTACTAAAGTGTTATTACTAGTTATTCTATACCTCAAATAGAATAAGAGGAAAAACAAAATATCAAAAATTTTATGATAAGTCTATCTTTTTGGAATTCCTTTATTTGAAATTGAATGTTAAATTAAAAAAATTCTAATGATGTTTTTATTTTTCAAAAGTTACCTTATTTACATATTTACTTATTTAGTTATTGAAGATTGCTATGCCGTCCTAGCTGATCTAGAACTTGTTGTGCAAACCAGCCTGTCCTTGAACAGTGGTGATCCTAGCAAATGCTGGGGTTATAGCATGGACCATCGCACTCAGCTCTAATTCCAATT
Organism: Nannospalax galili; assembly: GCF_000622305.1. NCBI lineage: Eukaryota > Metazoa > Chordata > Mammalia > Rodentia > Spalacidae > Nannospalax > Nannospalax galili. The sequence continues at coordinate 1,115,454 of NW_008352871.1, read as the reverse complement.
TATTTTTAACTGATTCTTAAGAACACAAAATTCATAAGCTTTTATGGAGTATATTTTAGTATTTGATGTATGTGTCCATTGTATAATGCAATGCTCAATCAGGGTAAGCATATTTATTGCCACAAACATGAATCAATTCTTTATGATGAAAATATTTAAAATCTTTTCTTCTAGGTTGGGACTATGTAGCACAGTACTGCTTTCTACCCTGATGATATTTAAATAAAGGTCTTGTAGAAAGTTTGTCATTAAAAAGCGTACAAGGTTGGTTTGCTGAACATTCATGATGCTTGCTGGCTAACTGTTAAACTGCTACTAAAACACATTATCAGTTTATAGAAATTCTTGTGTGTCACATGTGATTATACATGCAAACGAGTGTGTATTTGAGAAAGAAGAAGAGGGAAGGAAAAATGGTTCATGTTGGAGAATGTAGAAAAGAGGACACAGCTACGCAAATGGTTAATTTTGTGCATCTTCTGAAGGGTGAACTTCAGTTTCCAAATACAAACATGAATGTTCATTCAAAACTGTGTGAAACAGCAGTACTCTAAATGCTTTGTAAATAATGCAAATGTAAAGCACTCTATGTCTTCTGATAAAGACAGTAAACAAAATGGAAAACCACGTGAGGATGTATGTAGACATTCCCACTTGAGATGTGATTCTGATATGCTTAAAAATTTATTGCAAGAGATCACCAGTACGTGCAGTTGTCAGGGTGATTTAAAATCTGTTTATGTATAAAGACCAAAGACTTCATAGCACTGGTGTGGGTGATGTAGATATTTCTCCAAATGTGGACAGGTCTGAGACTCCAGCAGGCAGATAAACTATAACCCTTAGGTTTGCCAATGCACACAAACTCAGGTGAAATACAGAACCATTCTCTAACCTTGAGTTTCTCACAACCCACATGCTTTCAAGGATGAGTTTCACCAAATAGCAAAAGATAAATTTCATGGGGAATTGGGTACCTACAGCAGAGGGTGTACAAATTCTTAGTGATATTAACTAATTCTATATTCAGGAAAATAAAATCCATTAATAAACATATCATTATAAACATGGATCCAGTAAACCCTCAAACCTTAATTATCAAAACTATTTTAATGCCAATGATGATAATGTACTGTACATTTTTCAACAATCTAATTTTAAACAAAGATAATCAATTATCCCTAAAATATTTATAACATACTCTAACTCCATATTCTTTATGTAAAAATTAACTTTTTTTAAAAAATGTAAGCCTTAATTTATTCTTTCATGGGGACACCATATGTGTTTTTAATAGTCCAAATGCATTCTTTTGTTAATCTTTGATATATAATTCCAAGACTTGTATTTTACTTGTTATTTTTGTTCTGAGTTAAAGAATAATTCTCTGGGTGTTTCCTAGATAAATAGGGTGAACTTAACACTCGGGAAGAGAAACAATAGTAGTGTGAATGATATCAAGAATGGATGAAGTCTGTACGAACTGCAGAAAAAAATCACCTGAGTTTTGCAACTGACCTAATAAACTGGGATGTTCATTAGTTTTATGAAAGCTAAAATAACTTAGGGCTCAATTTCAAATGATATTTTGCAGCATACTAAATATTAGCTGAAATTCATTAAATTTTAACTTCCTTCATTCCCAATCATTTTAGAGATTATATTTATTCAAAACAAATGATAGTCTTAAATCTCAAGTCATAATATTTCTTATTAAAAGTTTTTCTGAGAAATAATTGAGTTTTCTTCAAAAAAGTATACTTTAAACAACAGGGACATTAATTTTTACTAATTTTAAAAAATGATATCTAAAAGAATCTGTCAGTTAGGGTCTTTTGACTGTTTGGTCCCTAATGTTTATATGCAAACCCATCTCTGTTTTTTAGTTTTTGCAGAGGGCACCCACAATGCAGTCGAATATCCTGTACACTGCCTGCTTTCTCAGACCCTGCTCTTCAATCTGCCCACACATCTGTATGTGCTTTTGGCCTTTCCCAGTTCTTCCACTGTCTTTCTTAGCCTACCAAAGCTCATCTTCCTTAGCAAGCATCACCAAGGTTTACATACTGAATTTTTCATGCACTGCAACTTTGCAGCCTATACAAATGTTACTTGGAGTTATTGAATGATGAAATGCTGATAGATGGAAGCTTCTCCTTTCACTGCTACCCAACCACTAGATAAAGCTGTCTGCAACTAGCACGAACTGACAGAACTCCAAGCTAACTGGTGACAGTGGAAAGATCTTAGCTAAGGCCAACTGAGCCATATCCAGGCCAGTGACCAATTTTCTAACCTACATATACATGAGACAATAAAAGGTTGTTGTTTAAATTCATTTTTGATTAATTAGTTGAATGCAAATGAAAATTGACTGATTCTCCCAATTAAATATTGAACTGCAATGAAATTGTTTTCAATAAAGACACTCTGAGAACAAAAGGAACTATGAGACATTATTACAGTGATCTCCTTTCTACCAGGAGAACATTGATAAAAAGTAAATTAAAGCAAATTTATAAGTCTTCCAATAAAAATATGAGGTGAACAGAAGATAAAGTTTAGGCAATCTCACATATATTAGAAAGTAATAAACCTGAGATGTGAGAGAAAAGATAGAAGACAGAGTCACTTGAGAGCTTATATTTGGTTAACAATATTTCCTTATAGGTAAGAGAAAATACTTAAGAGAATAAAACATTAAATAAGTACAAAAGTACTGTAGACAAATTTCCAAGAGTGAGAGAATGTTAGTCTTCATATGGACTGGAAATATTAACAGGTGCACCAAGGGATTTAAGCCAAGAAATCCAACTATAAACGTTCAAAACTTGATCCTAAAAGAAAAAAAAATCTACAAATAAAAGGCAGTTGGATTTCAATGTAGTAAACTTAAACTTAATACCAGGTGACAATAGGGTAATGCCTTCAAAGTTGGGAGGAAAAATAATTTAGTGATTAGAAAAATTTGATACACAAAGCATCTATCAAACGTAATAGCAACTCTAAGATAAAAACACTAGAAAAATGTACCTCCTGTCTACATCCGTATAAAGTTATTTGAGGGTGAAAATACAGTAAAAACAAAGGAAGAAATCAAGAAACAGGAAGATGTGAGCAGCACAATGGAAGAATCTGCTCCAGCAGAGTACTGAGGACGCATTAGTAGTTGATGTGTCACAGATTGCTAAAACACAGGGAACTGACATGTAAGGCAGGACCAGAAAAGCTAAGCTCAGAAGGCTGTGTGAGGCCATGAGTTTCCAAAGAGTAGTCCATACAGGGGAGGAATGACAACATAATCCTAAGATTATGGATTATAATATTAAAAAACCTAAGATTATCTTCAGAATAAATATATTTCTAATCACTAACAAGAAAAGAATTAAAGGTGGAATGGGAGACGAAAGGAAGAACAAAAGCACACATCAAATTTAAAATATACATGAGAAGCATTGGCTGATATATAAATAATACCAAATTCCCTCCACAGGGACCTGAGTTCTCTCTGCCAGTCAAGTGTACAAATGGCACAGCGAGAAGGACGGGGGACTAAAGGAAGGCAGTGCAATCACAGGGCACCAGCAGACTCTGCTTTGGCAACTTATCAATATAAAATATGTTTAATGGTTTTCCACTTTTTAAAAAAATGTATTTTACTTATTTTATATTCTATGTATATATGTCTCTGTGTGAGTTTGTAAGTGCAGGTGGCCATTAAGTTCAGAGGCACTGGATTCCCTGGGGCTGGAGTTACAGACAGTTGTGAGTCATCCGATGTGGGTGCTGGGAACTGGGCTCAGGTTCTCTGCAAAAACAGCGTGTGCCCTTAACCAATGATCCTTCTCTCCAGCCCCACGCTTTTCACTGTTAGTATAATGTATGATAGAGAGTACTAGTGGTAAGAGTGAATCTCTTCTTACCCAGTAGTAGAGAGAAGGAACTGACAAAGTGGATGTCACTGGTGCTTTCAAGGACTGAGAACTTACAGGTTTTGGCTTTGCCTCCATGACACAAACTGCCTCCCATTAGGTAGCCTATATTTGTGGAAGGTCATGTGAGATACTTACAAACAAGGAAGGCAATGGAGATTGTTTCCCTCATCTCTAAACTTATTTTAATCCTTTGTTCTACTAAAAATTTAAAAAAATAAACCCCCATGTTGGGCAAATGTCCAATTGTTGATTCTTACCCATCTTTGAACGTTGTTTGCATTTTAGGACCACATCAACTTCAAGGAAATACATAGTGTTATAATAATACCGAGAAACCAGAGACTGATAACTGGAAACTATAATAAGTGAGAAAAATATCATTTATATTTTTTGACTAGTGCTTCAAATTGATAAACTCAGGAAAAGTCACTCAAGTACAGTATTTACTCCAAGATACTATCACCAGGGAAAATATTTTTAAGAGAGGAAGTACCGTGGTTGCATTTGTGAGTGATATTTGGGAGTGGGGAAAAATAAAAGGGGACCTTTTGATAATAATTGCATTTGTGTGTGATATTCGGGGCTTTGTGGTGTGGTGTGCTGGTCTCCTCTCCATGGCTTATGGCCCAGCTACCTAGTGTGTGTGAGAGAACTCAGCATAGTTTTTATTAACTCTTCATCTCTAATAAAAAGATAATGTCCACATGAAAATCCCTTGACTTGGGTCCAGCCTCCTCTAAAGAAGTGGTCAGTGTGCACTTTTTAATTCTGATTTGGGAAAACCCCCAAAAGCCCTCTCTTCTTGTGGCTCCCTCTAGAATAAACATCTGCCTTTTCTCTCAGGCACATCCCCGCAGGTTGGTTTCCCCTCTGCCCAATCCCACACTTTCCAATCAACCCTCCCAGCTTACGTCATTTTTAACTCTTAAGGCCATGCCTCTCTTTATCTCATTATACAGAACTGTACCTGAATCTACCTTCCGAAAACCAATATTTAATTTTTAAAGCTATTTCTTATTATTGTGTTGAAATATATAAATACTTGTTGAAATTTGCTCTTAAAATTTCTTAAAATCAAATTAAAGATAAAGAAAAGTTGTACTATCAATGAAAAATGATACTATGGTACATTCTAAAATGTTCTTTTTTGGGGGGTGGGGTCTTTGTGAGATAGTGTCTCCCTGTAGCCACAGCTGGCCTGGGACTCACTATGTAGATCAGGTTAGCTTTGAACTCACAGAGATCTGCTTGCATAGCTATGCCTCCCAAATGCTGGGATTAAAGACTTAAAGATGTGCCCTACCACCCCCAGATTAAGATGTTCTGTTTTGATAAACACATTAAATGAGTTAATGAGAGAACTATCATGTTAAGGAAAAAGAACGTTCAAGTATTTCCTTTGGAAAATGATGCAGGAGTAAAATAGTCAAAACTGATAAGTAGTGTTTTAATAATTAAAAAATTATCAACTTAATTCCTCAGGATATAAAAGCAATGGTACTTTGCTATGTACAGTTGTGTAACATCTTGCAGCATACAAGATATGTGGCAATATTATTACATAAGTTCACTTTTCACTTCTTTTTGTTTTTGTTGTTTGTGTGTGTGTGTGTGTGAATGTGTATATGTGTAATATATACACACATGTGTGTGGGTGTGGGCAATACCCTTGGAGACCAGAGGAGGATGCTGGGTGTCCAGCTCTGTCACTCTGCCTTATTCCTTTGAGACAGGGTCTCTCAGTGAACCTGAAGTAGGCTGATAGCCAGCAAGCTCCAGTAATCCTCCTGTTTCTACTCTCCACATAGCTGGGGTTACAGGCATGTTCAGCTACAGTGGGCCTTTTGTACTGGTGCTGTGTTTTGAACTCAGGTCTTCAGGCTAGCTCAGCATGCACTCTCACCTGCTCAGCCATGTCCCTAGCAATCTTCCTTTTTTTCTTGATTAGTTTCTTAGAACATGTCTTTATATTCCCAAACATTTTGTGAATTTTCCTTTTTGATCTACTCTCACTATTACTTTATTCAAAATGCATCCATTCAAATCTGGGCATCTCTTAGATGGCCTCCTCAATTTAGACTTTCTATAAATATATACAGAGGGGGTTGTCTCTTCTTAAAATGTAAACTGCTTATTTAAAAAAGAATTTCTTCTCTTGGATAATGATAATAACTCAGGTCAAGTTACTTTACTGTTTTCACTATAACTATTTTTGGTATTCTTTGTGTCCTTCTAAACTCTGATATGTCAGTGAATTTGTGTTTATCTTACAGCTGAAGACAGAAGCTTTGATTCAAGGAGAAAACATATAGCACCTTTCCATTTATTACCAACTTCAAACCAATGAATTTGATCTCTGAGACCTTGTTTCTGTTCTTTTTACCCCTTGCTATTACAAAGGTACCCATTTTCCCTGCAATCTATGTGGGAACTCTGCTTTTTGGCCACTTTGGTTTTTGGATCATTTGTTAAGAAAATATGTTTCTGATATATTGCATTTTTCTTTAAATCCTGAGTATTTTCTAAACAGCATTTGAACACACCACTGATGCTTTATTTTAATTGTATAACTAATTGGATACAGAGATACCTAGGACATTAGTGAGGCACACCTTTGGATGTATCCTTGATGGTGTTTTCAGGATGATAAACTGTGAAGTAAGACTTGATCTACATATGGGAGGGGTGGAACTATCCTAAGGGCTGGGGGCCCAGAACTGAATAAAAAGGGAAAAATGGGAGAAATGATACTGAATGCTGGTGTTTCCTTTCTCCGCTTCTTGATTCACTGAGATCTGAGCAAGGAGCCTTCTGTTGCCACTGACAGGAGCTGGTCCCATTGCCACCTTCCCCACCATGATGGACTACAACATTCTATGAACCAGATGCCAAAGTACACCATTTCTTCCTTAACTTAATTTTTGGCAATGCATTTGATTGTAGTAAATAGAAAAATAATATACTTAAATATTTCCATAGTTTAAAACAAATAAAAACAGAATAAAGCATATAATCCTTTACTACTCACTTGTTTCTGCTTAAAAAAGCATAAAATGTGTCTCTACTTGCCTTTTCTACTTAGTATTCCTATTTCATGACAAAATTGCTCATGAAAATCAGGCTCAGATACACATTTTTGAGACACAAGCATCAATGGTGTCCTGTTGTTAGATCCCAAAGGGACTTGGATATTTTGTAGTCTTCATTTGTATTCTGGTTACACCTCTAACAATTGCTGCCTTTAACTGACATGAAAATTAAGACCTTCTAACAACATTACTGTTTGACCAACAACAAGTTATATACCCCTTACAAAGGTAATGTCTGATTGAGATCATTTTACCATTAGGCTTTTACATATTACTTAAGGAAACTATGTTCAATATAAGGATTTGAATGTGCCCTTGGACTGGAAATCACTGTTTGTACTTACAAAAAGATATACCTAAAAGAAATAGAAAACATAAGTTCTGTGTTACGTGGAAGCTCAATTCATTAGAAAAAAGTAATGGTAGAATAGAGCAATGTTCTATTTTAATTTGAAATTAAAGATAGTATGCATAAAGATTCAATTGGCTGGCTGACATTGTAAATTAAATGAAAACAGATGAGGAAAGATTATTGGATAATGTTAAACTTTTACTAGAGTTAGAATGGCATTCCATTACTTCAGTATGATTATTAAAAATATAATGAGTTTTTGCAGTCTCAAAAAGTACTAAGACAGAATGAAAGGGAGTCTAGAAAGCACTCAGGCTCTTCCTACTATTGTTGGTGTTATCTTGAAGAAGAGAGAAGCTGGCAAGCAGGAGAGGTGAGGTGTCGAATTTCTAAAGCTAAAACACAATGTTATTTGTTTGTGATAATCTTTTAAAAAATGTGCTAAAAATAAGAAACAGCATCAGGGAAGTTGCAGCCATTGAATATAGAAATAACTAAGAGGAAAGAGTATTGATGAAGATGACCTGTCGTCTTGTTAAATATTTCTGAAAATGTTATCGTTAATTTCTCTACTGTTCATTCTTTACTTTAGTCAAATATTCAGCCAAATGAGGTAGAAAAAGTCAGCTGTTCTTCATCAGTCTGTTGCTACTTTAAAGCACAAAGATATAAAAGTAAAATATAAAATGTATTGAGAAAAATTTTGTCAGATACAGTCCTTAGAGCCAATGAATACCAACAATGAGAGCACCTTTAACTCACCTACCTGATTATGATGAAAGAAGTGTGCTCAGGAGCTGACAGTGTAACAATAGAAACACATGTTGAACAACAGAACACTACCAAGACATTGAGCCAAGAATGTGATGTGGGGTTCTGCCAAGCATAATCTACACGAATCATACCATTGGGTTTTGGCACCATAAACTGATTCCTCTCACTTTTTGCATTGTTAAGGCTCCTCTGTTCTTTTTTCAAAGATACAGTTTGGATTATGTCTGAAAATAGCCACATCAAATAAATAAATAAAATGATAAAGAAGAGAAGGAAAAAATCATCAGTAAAAATTTAGTCTATTTGAGTATTCCCTGATTTTCAGGTGCAACAATTTCTAAACCAAGCACATTGTGCATCTTTAACTTGATCATTATTTAATGAGATTTTAACAGATGTTTCATACGAAGGGTACTAAAAATAATACATCCTGCCTCCAAAATCCTGAGTTTTAAACTGAAAAATCTACATATACAAAATTTATGGAAATGTAATGTCCATAAGAATATGAAATATGTATGATTGCCAATTTAATGGTTCTGCAATCTTTTTCTCATGAGGTCATCTCCAACCTGGCTTTCTAATCTATTATAGGCATAATGAAGAGCTCTGTGAGCTGGATTCAATACTCTGTCACATGTTGGCCTTTTTTTGATCTGGGAAATGACTTAATATCTTTAAGTACCATTTTCCTAATTTATAATGTATAGATAATAATAGTGTTAAATAAGTATGAAGAGCTCAGCCAATTGGCTGATGTAGCTTATGCTCAGTACAGGTTCCCAATTATGAAGTTGTCGTAGCTTAAGGCTCAATACGGGTGAAATATTATGAAGCTGTAGATACATTCTGGGCAAGAACTCATAGATCAACTATGATGTCTCCGCCTCCCCCTTTTCAGCTCCTGAGTAGATGCAATTGATGTAATCTCACTGATTTTAACTGTTTAGTGTATTTCAGAGCTATTTCCACTTTCCCTGTTCAATAGCACTGCTATAAACTGGATCTGCCACTTGCACAAATGGTCCTTCTTGTTTCTAGTTTCAAACCTGTCTTTCAAGTCAGATTCCGATGCTGTAGTTTAGATCCATTAAATGATTTGATCACATAGGAAACAATTCTTATAGCTTCCATTAAATGTAAAAAGATCAGCTTCTAATCTGGTATGGACGTTTTGGGATAGAGCTCCTGCATATGTTACAGTCTAATTTCTTGCCATTCTCTCCTTAGCACCATGGAAGCATTAGTATTTAATTGGAGCCAAATCACAGTTTTCAAAGAGTAGGAAATATTGGTGACAATTGACAGGAGGTTATGATGCTTGGGAATGCCCCACCTGAGGAGTCTTGGAATTTAAACTACCTCTTTGAAAATTATATATAAGCCTTGACAAAATCAGTAAATTCTCCTTCTTTAATAGCTATTTGATTTTTTCACATTGTTAGCTTAAATATAATGAATCATCATATCTCAAATAAAACATTAAATTGGATATAAATTTGATAAAAATGCAATTAAATCACAACTGTGCGTGCCCACAGAAGACTTTCTTTCCATCCAATTCCTTTTATATTCACAAAGAAAAGTATATTATATATATGTATATTGTGTCCATCATATATTGATATTACCTATAGACAATAGCTACACATGTATTGTGGGATGGTCAAAACAAACTAATCAAAATATGTCACCACAAACAAATAATATTTGTGCAATATGTGATGAGAACATTTAAAGTCTACTCAGCAATTTTAAAGTACGCACGCACTGCCGTTATGTATAGTGGCTGTATGTCGTAATCGATCTCCTGAATTTATTCCTCCTTTATTATTTAATTGTGCAAACATTGGCCAACATTTTCCCAGTCTGTTCTCTTGATTCCCAGCTCTATTAACTGCTATCACTTTTCTGATTCCACTTTTTCAGATTCCATATGTAAATGAAATAATTTAACATTTTTTAAAAAGATGTTAAGATTCTTTGTTGAGAATGTAGAAGAACAGGTTGAAAGAAGTTGGTATACATACTCAGATATTTATACAAATAAGACAGAAAATTCTCTAAGATGTGATTATAAAAGTTTGTTTGTTATAATATCCCTGCCTGAATTTTCCAGTTAGTGATACAATATTCAAATGCTTGGATTTCCAACATAAAAAATATTGTTAGATTCATAACCTTAAGTTATGGTAATGTTTTTGGCTTTCAATTTTAGTGTTTTAAAATTATACTCATTTAAAAATTATTTTTTATTTATTTAAAATACACAACTTCAGGTTTTTACTTCTTAAATGTAACAATACTTTAGTCTCAATGAAGTTAAATATTCTTGTAACTATGAACCTCAAATTTTAAAGTATAAACCAATGATAAAGGCAATTTTAACAATGGCCAAATATGGGCATAAAACTAACAATAACTCAAAAAGTAAAATATATCAAAGCAATTAGAATAGTTTGAAAGTTAAAGATAGTTCTATTGTTTTCTTCCCTAAGTTAAAAGTACTCAGTATGTCTACACAATAGTTCATAAAGCGTGTGAAATTTCATAGAATGTGGTTACAGGATTAAGAAAGTCATGTCATTTTTAGAACTCAACAAATACCAGTATTACTAGGCACTTAGGACAGAGAACAGGAATGACTAACTTTTATAACAGCCTCTGATTAAATCCTAGCATATGAACATCTACCACCATATGCAGAAATTTTTACACATTGGAAGGTACATGCAAATAAACACATGTACAAGTAGGGGACAGCACACAAGAAATGGGGATGCATTACACTCTAACAAACCACATAAAAATACGTTCATCATTTATAATTTCCCTTTGACTGTGTTCAGTGTTTATTGATTTTCTAAAGTTCATCAGTAAGTGAGAAATCTTTCCTTTGGAAAGAAAAAACAATTTACTTAGTCCTATTTTCTCCTGACGCTGATGATAACGAATACTATGCATTGAATGTCCACAGTATCTCATTCATTTAATACTTACAATTTCTTTTTTGTTCTACTAATAATTAATTGGAGCTTGTAGAATCCAAACAAGGATTTGAACCCATGTTTATCATACTCCATTATCTGTGTTCATTATAGCATGCATTCTTTCTTCTTGGTTTATTTCCCTAATGAACATCTTCAAATTGCATAAGAGCTCATTTAAGCTAACTGTTACTTTTCAATGGTTTGAACCACAAATCCCTTGCATAGGCACATAAAAATAATATATTATTATTATTATTATTAATTTTATGTGTATGAGTGTATTGCCTGTATGTATATAAGTGCTACCATGTTCTGAATTGCCTGTGGAGGTCAGAAGGGGACATTGGTTCTCCTGGAACTGGATTTATGGACGATTGATAGGTGACATGTGGGTCCTGGGAACAGAACCCAATCCTCTGCAAGAGAAGTCAGTGCTCTTAACTGTTGAGCCATCTCCCCAGCCCCTGACACATAATGAAATTAAGAAATAAAAGAAAGAAGTTAAAGAAAATTTGATTCTGGAAGTTCTCCATTGGAAAGAGCACCTCTGTATTATAGTGCATTTTTAAAACAAGACGCTTAAATGTATATCTTTAAGACAGTCTTTTAAATAATGTCTACAAAATCTTCCATCTGTCCCTAAAGTTACTGTGTTTTGTTTTCATAAATAAGTGTTGTAAAATGGTGCTAGTTAGTGTCTTCTAGACATGACAGAAAAGCCTCCATGAAACTTCAATAATATGGTTTCCTACACAAGACCTGTGTAATGACAATACCAATTGACATGACATTGTGGATGCGGGAAAGTTCCTAAGGCTCCACCCCTAAATAAAATTCTATCAAAAATTAATGGCTACTAAGAAAGGGAAAGTCAGTTTTTTACAAGGCTGAGTTTCTTGGTGAGTTATCTAATCATTAGTGGTCAATCATATATACATGTACTTATGTATTTATGATACTAACAGTAAATGAACTCAGTAGGTTGTGCATAGACATACATAAATAC
>NW_008352871.1:1084422-1102716 GCF_000622305.1 Nannospalax galili | reverse complement strand
AAACAAAAAAGAAGAGGTCACAAAATTGAGAAGGAATGGGAGGGGTATGGGATGAGTTGGAGGGGGAAGATGGAGGAGTCGAAATGATATAAATACAGTACTCATGAATCAAATACTCAGAAAGGAAAAGAAAAGCACTATGATGGATATATTGAAAGTATCTTATTTTTTTTTGATGTACTTTGATTTGCAAGTTTGTTTTACAGACCCTAAAAATGAGAAGTCCAGTTGAAGCAGCCCCCATCTTTCAGATATTTCCTCCTTTGTAAACACTATGAGGTGATATACCCAAGTTCTACTTTTGTATGTCTCATTGCTTTGTTTATGAGCTGCAACTCTGTTTTTCCTTCTTTGCTCATTTCAGTTTCAGAAAATTCCCCTTCTAGCAATTTTCATTCTTGTCCTCATGTGGTGGTTTGAATGAAAAAGTCCCCCATAGGCTCCAAGTATTTGAACATTTTATCCCCAATTGGTGGCACTGTTTTGGGAGGTCTTAGAAGATATGGCCTTGCTGGAGGAATCACATCAAGGGGCGGGCTTAAAGAGTTCTTAAGACTTCCTGGATTTCAAGTCACTCTCTGCTTCCTGTGCCTACTTGAAGATGTGAGGGCTCAACTTCTGCTCCCACTCTAGCCACCTCTGCTGCCATGCCTCCCCACCATGATCGACTTTTGGTCTGTTGGAACTGTAAGTTAAATAAATTCTTCCTTTTATAAGTTCCCTTCGTCATGATGTTTCTATCACAGCTACAGAAAAGTTAACTCATACACCTCATCACTTTTGTTGCTCAATTTCAAATGAAAGAGAAAGTAATTTCATACCAGTCTTTGATTTTAATCAAACTATTTCTAATTTTTTTTTAGATTTAATTCCTAGGGTAATGACTTTTATATCGCTTAAGGAGTATATTTTAGTTCCCCTTTAGGTAGTCCTGTTTTAATACATAATACTGACTTAAATTGAGTTCATGTAGACATAAGTAGCATTCTAATCATTTTTCAGTGCTGCATTCCCACAGGCTATATACCTGTGGTCAAAGTAGACAGGAGACAGCCATGTTCTGATCACAGATTGGGAACACTGCTACCTAAGCTATGATTCTATATATGAAATCAAACTATATAATGTGTGGGATAAAAACGGTTACTATTATTGTGCACCCGAATAAATTATTATGCATATATATGTAGGCATTTTTACAAAGGGTTAAAAATCATGTGTTGCTTTCTATTTTTCTGTATTCCGGCTTATCCTTTATTTTTCTTGTCTTTTTTCTATTCTATTTCTTCTTTAAGAAAAAATAGCATTCTGAAATCAGAGTGCTAACAGCCCTGGTTCCATTAAATCATAAATGCCAGGAAAGACTTTCCCATCAAGTGAATTTTATATTAACTACTATATAAGATGAAATGTTTGAATTTTGGTTTGCTGCTTAAATGTTTAATATGCAAAATTTCAAACTAGTCATAACATATATATTTTTAAAACACTGGATCTATTTAGCATAGCTTCCAAAAGATCATATACTTTGTTATTCTTTAGTAAGAAAATTTGCTTTTAAATTCATTCATCTGGACAGAATAAATTTTTCTTTTTATTAACTCCAGATCCTCTTTAGTACTGAATTTCAAACAAAATATTTTCACATGGAAAACTACTGGGACACATCTACATATTTTTTTTAAAATTTATACTTCATATAGAATTTGTAATGTATACTTTCAAATTATACCAAGGTTATGTGAATGTGACCAGAAACTGTAAAGTCTGATGTTGGTTTCATTCCCAGTGCTCATTTATGCATTTGTCCTCCTGACTAAAGGATATCATCAGCTAACCTGGTCTCTTATTTTGATACGTAACCAGCTGACCAGCTTTATGGTCTTCATAGATATGCGACTGGGATAGGTAGGGAAGGATGAACCCCGAGAAAGACATTACACAGAAAATTGATTTTTTTAGAAACTAGGTCATGACTGAAACTCAGAAAAAATACTGCAAAGGGAAACAGCAAAGGTACAATGTGCAAGGTACAGGAAACAAAGGAAGAGTCATTAGGAAAACTGCCAGTTCCTTTCACTGGAGACCTTGGGGGAAATGCTTTATCATGCCAAATGACAGGCAACCTAGACAGAGGCAAAAGGAAATGAGATAGCTTTATCCTAAATTGATTGAAACAATAATGAAAGAATCTTACTTTTTATTAGTAGATAATATGTTCCCTGTAGAATCCAGACTGATTCGTAGAATTGTAATTTCTTTAGGGATCACATCTCAAGATTTTTCCCTCTTGAGTAAGGTCTGGCCATGACTCTGATTCAATTGCTCCTTGGTTAACTGAGGCCCAGTGATGAATTAAACATAAAATTTAATTAAACTGTCTTTATGGCATTATATACTGAGAGTATGCTCTTTTAGACTAATGACTAAAGGTGCTGAAACTAACTTTTGTGGAGAAGTGCAGTATTTGATTCTAATGATTTAAAATTGAAACTGAAAAAAATGTTCAGGTTAGGAGTATCATTGAACTAAAACTTTTGATGTGCCATGCAGTGTCTTGTACTTTTAAAAGTCTTCCAAGTCCTCTCAACAGTATGAGATGAACTCTGATTTTATCCCAATTTATAGATAAGAACACTGAGGCCAATTAGTTGTGGATCTGGAAACTGAATTATATCAACATTGCTCCTGCATCCAAATGTTGAAAAGTGTTGCCATTAAAAGTATTTGTTCTATATTGATTGAATATTAAGAGATGTCCCCACTTTTGATACATCATTCTGTTTTGTAAACCTTCTGAAAATTACGAGTCCTCTTTACTTGATTTTTCTTTCTAAGCTTTCTAACAGTCAACTGCAGTCTGAAAATACGAGGTGGAAAGCTCCTGAAATAATTTTTATATGTATAAATCCTCAGTTATGCACTATTATATATGCTGAACTCTCACGTCTTCTTGCTTGCTCTGTCTTCTCCAGGACATACATCATTTGTTCACCCACATACCCATGCTGTGTAGTATCCCCTCCCATTATCATCATCTGACACCTTGGTGAGCAGATTTGCTGCTGCAATCACACTGCATATTTAGTGTTTGGTACTATCAGAACACTAGGCTTTGATGAGGCAGTTTAGAACATAATAGCTGAGTGCGGTATTTCTATGGACAATTTCTCCATTGTCTTAATCAGACAATGATTTAATTTTTTAAGCTTTTACTCATTAGGATCTTCATAGGGAGCTCAGGACTGACTGTGTATATTAAAAGCCTGGCTTTGCTTTCATGATCTGTGTGATTTTTAACCTGCTGCTTAGGTCCTTTGTGCTTTATTTTATCATGGAAAATAAGGACAATTAACAATATTACATATATAATTAAACCCATTGAGATACATAGAAAATAAAACTAGTTAACCACATAAAGTACTTATAATAATACTGGCACAAATAAATGCAGGTCAGTTACTGAAATGTCATTGTTTGTCAGCTCTCAGCCCATTTCCTTCTTTATCTTCTAAGGTGATGGGGACCTTGCACATCTTAGTAATACATAAAATTCTATGTAAAAACTTCAACCTTCTGTTTAGCTTTTGCAAGGATCAGGACGGAAGTTTTAAAATGTCATAATATAAACCTGGCAAGATTTTCTCTTTATATACACACAAGAAAATTATTCCAAAGTGCAAATACTCCCTTTTAAGAATATTAACAATTTTCTACTGTCCTGCTTGCAGAACTCCATACCCAAATCATCTGTGGCAGCTAATTAACTGCCTCTTTTTTTCAGAAGGCTTGGAAGATTTAAGAAGGAAGGAAAAGCCAGTGTATTGAAGAAAGAAATCTTGGTCCTGGCAATTACTGAATTTAAAAAAATACCTAGAGTAGCACATCTACTAAGTGAATCCTGTTTTAAGCAATAGAACATAAACATTATTTTTAAAGCAGCCAGAGCAGGGACAGCAATAACAGAATCTCTCCAACTTGCTTTTGCTATTGTGAATTTTGCTGACAACAGACGCTTTGCAGCTGCTGATTATACATAGTCTAAATGGTACTTTAAGCTTGGGTCCACAACAGGAAACATTATTCGATACTTCTTACTGAAGTGCTCACAGACACCTTAGAACTTCTGTGAGCTTCAAGACATACTCCTCAAGTAACATACCATGGCATGGAATCAATGAGAAAATAATTTGTACACCAAATACAAGGAGACGTAGCAGTGAGGCAGAAGGACTTATTTAAACTGGAAAACCCCAGACACAGAATAAATAAGCGTCTTGGCAGTGGAGCCAGAGACAGACATGAGTGCATGTGGATTTGGGAATGTGCTTCCCTGCCGGAAATCATTCAATTATCAAAATTCTTTCCTCTTGAGACTTACAAACAGAAACCTTGGCTGCTGCTCAAATATTAAACATTAATGATGTCTGTCTGATGTTTAAAGAAGAGAGGTGAAGCTGTGTTCCTCTTTAGCTGTAAAAGAAATGCTTGTGAGGGAACTTTGGATAGAATTTTGGGGAAAATTGTATTGACATCAGCTCTAAGCAATTTTTTTTCTAGTAAGATGGAAAAAATTTCTACACATGTTTAGCTTTATTTTCCGATTAATGACCCTGTGATTTGCTTTTATGATGCCTAGGAGTTTGATTCATTCTTTTAATAAGTACTTTTTTGTCCATTCTTTGATGGATATCATGAATAGTTTTGGATACATGGATGTAATATCCTAGGGGGAAGAGAAGCAAACAACCAAAACAAAAACAAAACAAAGCAGATAGAAAAGAAAAAAAAAGATAAAGAGACAGTGAAACAGAAAAATAATTTCATTTTTCAGTAAGAAATGGAAGGAAACCAAGTAGAAGGTTGAGAGAAGAGAGAATTGAATTATGCTGTGTACATAGCCGAAATGTGATGGAGAGTTTCTACTCTATTCTGGGTCAGATAGGAAGATATCTAAAGGTTTGAAGGGTGAAATACTGTGATTTAATGAATAAAGGTCACTTTGGTGAACATGTGCAGTAGGGCTTACAGGAAGGAGTGGAGCATAGAAACGAGTTAATCTTTTGGTTCAATAAACCGGACAAAAAGTTGAGGGTGGCTGACTCTAAAGAGATGACAAAATAGAGTGAGATAAAACCTCAAATTCGAGCAACATTTCAGAGACACAATAGTATTTGCTGAGGTATTAGGTGTTGAGATTGATGGAAAGGTGCGAATCTTGAGTCTTAGATTTCTAAGCTGTGTAATTGGTTATATAATATTCTGTTAAGTCAAATGAATTGCTCAAGATTTTTATTGGGTGTCAGGTATGAAAGTGAGGGGAAATAGTTCCATTTTTAAACACATTGACACTTAGACACATGAAATTCTATAGGGAAAAAGTATGATTCTCTGTATATGAAGTATAGTTTTCTAATCTTGTTATCATTTTGTGGCCAGTGATGTCTCAACAGGTAAAGATTCAGCTATGTGGTGAATTAGAGACCATCCTGAGCTTTATGAAACTCTGTAACAACAACAACAACGACGACAACTTAATTTGTTGAGGTTGCAATTTACCACACCAAAATGTACCCTAATATGTCTACATAGATATCTTAGTAGGTAAGGGGGCTTGAAACCAAGCCTGACCTGACCCAGTTTCAATTTTCAGAACCCACATGGTAGAAGGAGAGAACAGATGCTTGAAAGTTTTCTCTGACTTACAGCTGTATACTGTGGCAAACAAGTGCCACAGACTGGCAAAAACAAACAAACAAACAAACAAACAAAAAACCAAATAAATAAAAGAAAAAAAAGAGAAAGGTACATATTTAAAATAGACAAATTATGGTCACTGCCACTATAGTATAAAGTGGTCATGATGCTATAATTTTGATCAGCAAGTTATCTATGGAATTTTCTGTTGAGCATTTAGGAAAAGCCTTTTAAAAAGTGGGTGGCAGCTAGAATCTGACCTTTTCCCTAGTGGCAAAGGATTATATTTCATGATTTTTTGGGGGGACAGATAAACAGCTTTATACTTAATTATGAATGCTTCCTTTATTGACTTCACAAACTTCTCATTTTAACAATAATTACATGGTCCCCACACCTGTCATTCTTTCCATTTCCTCTGGCTATTGGATGCACTGCTGGGTCTTCGAAAAACATTTTGTGTCCAATTTTAAGGAATAAAATTCAATAGAAGTATAAGGATTTTACTTCTATTTGGTTTGACTCATGCACCAGGCACTGTTTCATATATGCTGCAAGTGGGAAAATTGTTTTAAACCAACATATATCTATTTATTCTTTATATTGTTAGATATAATGCAAGCTTACAGCTCAGAAGAAATCCCTAAAGGGGAAGTGCAAGTGTGAGCACCACCATCATGAATAAAATTTTAATTTTACGGTTTCAGATTCATACTAGGCACATGATGTAGAGGAAATAAACAAGACCTAAGACCGATTTTGGATAGAAAATGGCTAATTGAAGAACCAAGACCAGTGTGATTTAAAGTTGAAGTGACAGGAAATGAGAAAAAGTAAGCATAAATATTAACCTCACCCTTCAAGTAATTTTGAACATCTCATATGCATGCTTACACTTCTATATTGTGTACTAATGTATATAAACTTTGCCGCTTCTCTTTTAGAAATTCACAGTATGTACCTTCAGTTTAGAATAGTTGAATCTATAGTCTGCATAGATAAAATTAACTAAGTTTTCAAGTGAAGATATTACATATTATAATAGTTTTACACTGTTCAAATCAGTCATGTTGCAAGGCTAAAACTGAACAGTATGACTGAGACATTCTTTGGCAGGCCAAAATGACTTCTTGTACATTCCTTATCTAATAAAAATGGAACTGATGCTTAGAAGATGCTAAAATAAGATTCAAAACTTCTTAGCTCCAAGGATAGTTATCTGGCAGTATCTACTAATAATAAGAATAAACAGGTATGTATTTATTTCAGTTAAAAATTTCTTAAATACATGACTGGGCATGGTGGTGCATGCCTTCACTGCCGCACTGGAGAGGCAGAGGCAGGGAAATCGCTGCAAATTTGGAGGCCGGCCTGGTCTACATAGGAAGTTCCAGTTCATAGAGCTACAAAGTGAGACCCTGCCCAATCAAATAACAAACAAACACAAAACAAACCAACTTTAAAACCTACATCACAAGGCCTGTGTCAACCCATTTTCCTTGGTAAAAGCAAACCTTAAAATGATAGACTAATGGGTATTTATTAATTAGTTGATTCACTATACTAAAAAGTTATTAAGTTATGAAATATAAACTCTATGGAATAGTTAGCAAAATGTAGTGAGATTTACATGTAATAATTTGATGGTGTCTAATATATAGATGAGTGATTTTCACAATTGTAGTTCTATAATGAACCAATTTCAAAACATAAATAAAGTTAATTTCAATGGTTTCCTAAACTTAGAATAATTGGGGAGACAGTACATCAAGTGGTATCCAAATCAGAGAAATGGCACAGGTGAATATTTAATTTTTAATTAGTAGCACATTTGGACATATTGCCAAATGCAATAAGTCATTGGCTTATTTGCTTACTAATAAAGAAATTAGAATCATGACTTGCAACTATGTAAAATCCAAATTAGTAGCATTTTCCATTCTAAATTCATGTGACTAAAAGAATTAGAATTTTTCATGTGTCATAAATAAGAAAATTTTAAGGGAGGCTAGGATTTTGCAGGCTGAGGACAATGTGGTATAATGTATCTGAGCATGCAGACTTGGATGGATCATGGCCATTTGGATAAGTTTCCATTACTTTTTGGTCATATAATTGAATAATTATACACCCTAGTATATGTGATGGGTCGAATAGTAGTTTTCCCTCAAATTCACATCCACCCAAAACTTAAAAATGTGATTTCACTTGGAAATAGAGTCATAAAGATTATAAAATTACGATGAAGTCATACTGAAACAGGATAGGCGTATTTATGAATGATGTCTTTTTAAGAAGGAGGAAATTTAGACACACATGACACACAGGACAGAATTCCACAAGAAGAAAGAAGCAGGGACAAACTTAGGAACACAAAGCATTGGCAGCATCTTTTTGAAGTCAGAAAGGAGCCTGTGGGATAAAGGCAGGGGCTGGATTATGGGATTTCTAATTCCTTGATTTTGCATCTCACTATAGTACCAGGTAAAGGCAAAATTTTCAGTTGGTCAAACCATTCAGCTTGTGGTAATTTGTCACGGCAGCCCCATAAAACTTATACAATATGTGACAATAGTGAAAATAATAGATTTACTTAGGTATCACTTTATATAAAATATTAAGGGAAAATTTGAAAATGATTCTTATGATTGTCCATTTACATCATCAATACAGCAAAAATGCCTGTCCCATTTGATACTTACTGTCAATGGGTAGATCCTAAAATCTAACTGGTGAAGGTGTAAACAGTCACAAAACAAATACATTCCACCAATCCATAACTTTTCACATTTTCTCAACAGGGATGCATCGTACATTAAATTATATTAGAGGACTATCATTAAATTTGTCTTCAAAACTCAGCCGACCTTACAAGTGTGATCTAACTTATGTGAGGGTACCTTGAAATATAGTCATGCCATACACTTTAAGTGCCAATTTTGAAAGAGATGTACCCTAGCTCAGAAAAATGTTATTGAAGAGGTTAATGCTGTTGTAATGAAATGCTTCTTCTAATTGAAAAAAAAATATTTTATTGAAAAAAAAATGTAGGAAACAACATATCTTAAAATGAAGTGGAGATCTTCCTTAAAGGGTAAAAACTCATTCAATTTTATGTCTTAGAGAGTTTATACTGGGATCGATACTGTATAACTGTATTAATTCAACTGTGAAACTAAAATTTACCATCACTTTTGAATGAGATATATCCTTGCTCTGATGTATACACTTATTTATTTATACTCTATTTAGAAAACATATACACACTTATTTATATTCTATTTAGAAAAATGCATGGTATGGGTTTCTATCAACAACATCAATAAATTCAACTTAAATATTATTTTCAGTACATAGATTGAGGTGAAACTTCTTAGATTAAATTCCCTAAATATTTAAATAATTCACATTAGTGTTCGAGTACATAGCCTGAAAAAACAAGAAAGATGCTGGTATGGCAATGTTGTCAGTAACAGCCTCCAGATGTGCCATTAAGAAGACCCAGTTCCTAATAGTTGGGGCATTTAGAAGGACTCTAGATATCATCTGGAATGAAGGAGAGTACCTTGTTGTTCTCATGAGAACATATTTTAGTTCTCATAAAGATATATTCTAATTCAGCAGTCAGCATTTTTAGAAAAAGGCTATTTGCCTCATCTACTGTGAGGATGAAGATCATCCTCAGCAATCGGACTGTCAACATTCACAAAAATGTCAACATCATCGTAAAGGGACACAGAGTTATTATGAAGTTTCCCAGAGGAACCCTCCAGGTGGATTTCAATTACATCAATGTAGAACTCAGTCTCCTTGGAAAGAAAAAGAAGAAGCTGAGCGTTGACAAATATTGGGGGAGCAAAAAGGAACCAGCCACTATGAACTGTCTGTAGCCAGGACCAGAAGATGATCAAGGCTGTTACATTGGGCTTCCGCTCCGAGATGGGGGTCTGAGGATACTCACTTCCCCATCAACGACATTATTCAGGAGAATGGGTTTCTAGTTGAAATCTGAAGTTTCTTGGATGAAAAATACATACGCAGGATTTGGATGAGGACAGGTGTTACTTGTTCTGTTTCTCAAGTTCAGAAGATGAATTAATCCTTGAAGGGACTGATACTGAACTTGTTTGAAATTCAGCAGCTTTGATTCAGTAGGTCACAACAGTTAAAAACAGGGATCAGAAAAATTAGGGGTGATATCTATGTTTCTGGGAATAGAACAGTGCAGCAGGATGATGAGTAAGATCTCAGTTATTCAGCTCCAGAAAGAAGACCTTGGATTGTAGGAACTCTTTTATCACAATAAAAGACTGCTCTTCATTTGGGATGGACTCTTTAAATAAAAGCAAAACGGTTATTGAAGAAATGAAAAGGAGATGTTGAGTTTAGGCACCAACACTACATTTGGCTTGTTTGGAAAACAACAGGTGACTATGTTCCTTTATTTGAAGATGGCCTCCAAGGTGTGCAGGGATTCTCTCAAGCTGCTTATAACAGAGATTGATGAGAACAATCTTAAAAAGTTTAAAGCATAAGGAAAATCAGAGACAAAGCTGAGTTCTCGTGGGAATAAGATACTAGATTTCTGCAAGGTCTACGTCTGTGCTCCCTTGCCTTTTTTTTTTTTTTTTTTTTTTTGAGACAGGGTAGCTCTGTAGCCCCAGCTTACCTGGAACTTCCTATGTAGACCAGGCTGGCCTTGATTGTCACAGGTTGAAGGAATGCAGCACCATGCCTGTTAAGTACTAAATCTTAATGAAGGTAAAAGGAGGAAACTATAGTTAGGAACACACCTTGGAGTCTAAGACCTAGAGCTTCTTCGTTCAACCACAGCAACGAACGTTCTAACTATAACTGGAAACTCACATGTGTGAGCCATCTGGGTTATTTTCCAAGTGATTAGAGCTGAGTGTGACTGGTTAGTAATTCCATCTCCACCAATTATCTCATGATGTGGTTTGAGTTTCTATGTGAATTAACCTTCCCGCACTTCAGCTTCCTAGTTTGCTAGAAAGGTAAGGAATTGTGAAGAATTTTTACCTGGCAAGAAAACTCTGGAGTGACTTATAAAATAATTGCGTGGTTCTTGAAATGCTTTTCTTAACCTTATAAGGGCATCTTGTCCTGACAAATCATTCCCTAAATACTCTCAGGAGAGTTGTGCCTGTGATAAAAGTGGAATATATTATTCTTGAAACATATGACTATCTATTTAGCCATATCTACATGCATATATTTATTTCTGATATCTATATGCATATTTCTATATGCATATATTTATCTCTAATATTTGCAATATTGATTTTGATTACCATTCCCCATAGAAAGAAAATGCTGCACACAGTCAGATACCAATCCATGGCTGCTTTACTGCAAATGGATTATTGAAACAAGACAGGATTAGCAGAGATGTTATTTGGTACAGTAAACCAGAGAAACAGGTGAAGTATGCATTTTTGTCTAAAATAAACCAGACATATTGTAGAAGTAGCCTTGAAATGGGAGAAAGAATGCTTAACGTGAAATTCTTGCCCTCATCAACTTTGTAACCTTGGGAAGTATCATTCACTCTGAACTCCCCTCAGATGTCAGCTTCTTTTTCGGGGAAGCATAACTCATACGATAGAAACACATTTCCTATACAGTTCACTCTAGTACTCAGTCATGATTAGTAAATTTGAGTAATGTGCTTGCTGTTTTCTAGAGCACTGAATGAATGTACTGCAACAATATCATCTCCAAGTGAACACTGTAATGTTTATGCATGGGATGAATATCAAACAATAATCAAATGACATGTGAAAACACAGAAAATAATAACCTAATATAGCCAATGTGGTGGTTTGAATGAGTATATCCTCCATAAGGCTCTAAAGTATTTGGATACTTGGTCCCTAGTTCATGGCACGGTTTGGGGAGGGTAACGGAACCTTTAGGAGGTGTGGCCATACTGAAGGAAGCACGTCCCTGGAGGACAGGTTTGAGAATTCTTAAGCCTTTTTGGATTTCCACCTTCCCTCTGCTTCCTGTGCCTGTTTGAATATGTGAGCGTGTGGCTGTCTGTTTCAGCCACCTCCTGCCCATACCTCCCCTGCCATGAAGGACTTCTACCCTCTGTAACTGTAAGCCAAATAAACTCATCCTTCTCTAAGTGGCCTTGGTATGGTGTTTTACCACAGCAACAGAATAATAACCTAATATAGTAAATAAATAAAATGTCATTACATTCTCTTAAAGAACAATCATAAAATAGAAAATACCCTCTAGAGGATACTACCTTCTATTTCACACACCAAAAGAATGCTGTATTAAATGAGTTTGTGTATGCCTCACCCATATAGAGCCAGGACGATAAGCAAGCATCTCCTACTCTCCTTTCCACAGCTCCAGATTGAGTTTCATCTTCAGACAGAATGGCATTGTTCCTTAAAGTTGATTTTACTGCTGAGCTAAGTAATTTTCTGTTTCAACATATATTGGCTACATTAGGCAATCTATTTGGATTGTCAATAAAGTAGTATTTACATAAGCAAGACAAAATTCTTCTGCGTTTTAATCATTAGTGTCACTATATTTTCCTAGCTCTTAAGTAAAAGCAAATTACTGTTTGGGAAATAGAGGTTAAATGCACACACATTCACACACATGCTCTCTCACACATATACACTCTAATGATAACATATGAAAAAGGATTTCACTAGTTAGAATTTAGACTCAAAACTGCATAATGTCAAGTATTAATCATTTCTCAGTCCCCTCTCCCTTTCCATCCCACTCCCTCCAACACATTGACAGCAGGAAGAAATGCATTAAGAGAATTATTTCTCTGTAAGTGAGGTAACATCTGCTTCAAAGCTGAGCTAGGAAGGAGTCTGGACCTTCTCCTCAGCAAGAGCCATTCATGTGGAATATAAGACAGGCATACAGTTTAGCCTGAGGGCTGTTTCAGGATTTGGAATGCATACTTCGGTAGAAAATTATTATAAAAGAAGCATCTTTTAACACACAGTAATCTGCATTGAGCAAAAACTTCTGAGTAACCAAATTCACATATACTTTCCATTTGTAACATTTTTTTCCTTTCAACTGCATGAATGATGATATATTTAAAAACAGAGATTCTTCCATCCACACATTTAAATAATGATTTTCTGGACGTTTTAAAAAGTAAAACAATGCTTTAAGTTTCTTCCTCTTTGGTTCTAATTAGGAAGAGTCACCCTGTTCTGTCAGTCTGCAGACAAATGGCACATGTGTTCATTACCAACCTCACAGTTTAAAGCACCTCAGGAGACAAGGCTGGAGATTATAATTAATGGAAACAACCTGACCAAGTTAATGCAATGGACTAAAACCACTGGAAAGTGGTTACAAGCAGTATTAACAAACATTGCGCAATATAGTAAAGAAAGGAGTAAAACCTCCATAGATCTGTAAATATATAACCCATTTTGTTATGTTTTAGAAAAAGAAAAAATTAAAGTTAGCAGTATATTGTTAATTAGACTAGAATCCATTGCTAAGATGCATACAATAGTGAACAGTAATAAATATGATGATCTTGCACTCACTAAATTTTTGAACTCATTGAATTTGTCATCATTTTATTTGAGGAACTCAGAATAACATTTAATTTTTAAAAAGTCATAGAATGTACTCACATTTTGTGAATATAAAAAAATTCTTACGATAGCCTAGTTGAAGGCAAGGAAGATATAACTGTCATGATTGCTATTTTTATTTATTTTTCTCTTTTGGGGATAGGATTTCAAAGTCCATGCTAATCTTCTATCTCAACCTCCTGAGTTCTGAGATTACAGGTACATATCACCATGTCCAGACCATAAAGTATTTTTTTCTTTAAAAACAACTATAAAAACATCTCCATTTTCAACTTGACAAAATTTTACAATCTCATAAGAATCTGGGTGTGTCTGAGGGAACATCTCTGGAAAGGTTTAGCTGAGGAAGGAAGATCCACTCAAATGTTGGTGGCACCATTCCACAGACTGTGACCACAGCTGAAAATGGAGAAACAAGCTGAGTGCTAGCATTCATGTCTCTTTGGTTCCTGACTACCGACACTATGTGACCAGTTACAATGTGACTAGCCACTTCACAGTCCTGTCACCATGCCTTCCCTGCTTGATTGACTGTATCTTCAAGCTGTGAGCAAAAACAAATTCTTGATTCCTTAAGTTACCTTTGTCAGGTATTTTGGCTCAGAAACAAGAAAAGTAGGTAATACAAAGAAATGGAAATGCACACTTTTTAACAGGAGTCTAGATTGTTCTGATAAGGGAGGTGAATGCTCATCCTGGGTTGTGCACTATAATAAGGAACAAGTACAAATGTAATAGAATGCATCAAAATGAAATGGGAGTTTGTAGATTTTAACTCAGATCTTGTTACTTGGCCTTTTTGTAAACTTAGTTTACTAGTAGGTATAGTCTTACTTTGTAGAAACACATAGTGTTGTGGATAAACAGGTTATGCTTTCACAAATTATGATTTCTAAGGCTTATGGAACATAGTAACCCTGTCACTTTTTAGGAAAAAAGTTTGAAGTTGTAATCTTTTGTAATGTTCCTGGGGGGAATACCCCATTAATAAATAAATCCTAAAAGTAAACCAAATTAATTTATGTTTATGTAAACATATTTTAGACATTTGTCTGAGAATTTTGGTAACTTGCGGATGAGGGTGGGACTTGAATTTTATATTTCTGATTGATTTCTATTAAATCTTGTACGTGACAGAGAAAATTGGAATTTATACTTCCAGGGAAAGAAAAACTTTGAAAGCCTTCTCATTTGTTACAAATATCCAGTGGAACTCAAAAGTACAAATTGAAGTTGACTCTGGAACAGGAATGGAGTAAATTAGCAGACCTTGAAATAATCATATAAATTGGAACCTGCCACTCTTTAGCCTGCTCAGTAATGGGACTGCAATGAATTCCTGGTTGATACCGCTTCATCACCAAACACTCTCCACCTTTTGGTCTGAGTTGGGTTAGTATGTCCTATGGTAATGACTTCCATTTTTTGAAGGGCTTCCAGTTTATAGAAGCTATCCACATTCCATTGACTGGTTTGATCTCATAACAATCTTTAGAAGTTGGCTGGAAAGGGAGTTTCCTTCACTTCATAAAAATGGAAGAAAGTCTCTGGATGATCAGGTTGGCTTCCACAAGATCACTTGCCAAGGCACTAGTGGAACTGACATAAGATCACTGATTTTCCGGCGTTTTATTGCAATGGTACATTTCAATGATCATAATCAATTTGGGATGATAGAGTAATTCTCCTAAGACAAAATGATGACTGAAATGATAATTTAGCATAGAAAAGCAGCCACATTAGCTCCAGGGTTGTATCTCATTAAGGTAGATGCTCAAAACTCACATTAATTATTCTTTTGGTTTGCAGTAAAGACATAAACTCCCAGGAAGATTCTAGTTGATTTTCAGCCTTCAGGCTCTTTCTCTCACTCTAAATATTCTGCTTTTTCCTTCTTTCCATGAAATGTGCTTGCCATCTTTAAACACTTAGCTGCAACTTTAACCAGATGCCAAGTTTGAAAAAGTTTCCTCTAAGTATCTAATTTTATATCTTTGCTACACATCTTATGCATATAGTTTACTTCCTTTTCTCTTTGTTGTTTCTGTTAAAATCACTTAATGTTTGACATATAAGCTGTCAATTAATTACTTTCTCCTCAGAAAGTTTGTAGTGTGCATATATAAAATACGTGTTATTTAATAAACATAAATACCTATTTACATTCTAAAATTATGATCAGGTATGTAAATATGAGGCTGACATAGACTCACTCCATTGCTTCTCTATTTAAAACTTGAAATTATAATTGATTTCATGTTAATTTTTCTTTTTACCTCATCTTGATTTGATGTAAGTATACTGCATATATCTATCTGACTTTGAATAGCTGATGCTCCACTAGTATTTTAATTTAGCACTATCTCTATCAAATTAAAAAAAATATTTTAGTGAATCTTTGAGAATTTCATACAATGTATTTTAATCATATTTGGACCCTCTCCCCAATGTCCAACCCAAATCAACTATGCCCTTGTGACTTTAAGTCCTCTATTATTATTTTTCCTATCTTTAAAAGGATTGTTGAGTCTAATTTATATTCCCCAAAACCTCTTGGGTATGGGTCCATCCCTTGGAGCCTGATCAACCTACCAGGCATCACACCCTTAATGAAAACTGACTCTTCTGCTCCCAACACCTATCAACTGCCAATAGATCTTCAGCTAGATCTCACCTCCTCTATTCATGATGGGATTTTGTCTGGCTTGGGCTTGCACAGGTCTACTGCATGCTGTCAAAAGTGCTGTGGATTCATATGTGCTTCTTCCCTGTGGTGTTCAGGCAACATGGTTTCCAAGGAAATAGTAATATTTTGTGTCATGGCACAGCAGGATAGGAAGAAAGCACAGATCTTCACTGTGAATTCCTCTAGAAATTAATCACTACCTTGGTCTGAAGCACAGTTTTGGATTCAATTACTCAGCTCCCCATGTTAATGTTTTTATATATTAAATATTCAGTTTCTGCAGGGAGACACAAACACAGACAAGCACAGAATTTGTCATTTCAAAAAGTCAAAGAGCAGGGGCTGGAGAGAAGGCTCAGCAGTTAAGAGCAGCATCTGCTCTTGCAGAGGACTCAGGTTCAGTTCCCAGTACCCACATGCAGACTGATTACAGTCTGTATCTCCAGTTCCAGGGAATCTGACTCCCTCTTCCGACCACAGTGGGCATAGCATGACATGAATGCACTTACACATGGAGGCAATACATTCATACACATACAAAATAAAAATAATAAATAAAATAGGTTTAAAAAAGTCAGAGATGTTCATAGTCCCCTGGAACTTAGTCGACCTAGGAGGGCAAGGAGCGTCTCTCAAAATGTCCTGTAACTGTGGTGAATCGCCTGTCCTCTTGAGCAAGGAGGCCATGGAGACCCCACCAGATGGACTTGAACCAGTATCCAGTCTAAAAGAGAAGGGTCAACGCAGAGGAAATTATTTCCTCCATGCTTCCAAGCGAAGCCAGCCATGGTCAAGCAGGACCTTTGACTTACCTTCACATAGATGGAACTGGTAAAAGAAAGGAGCCAGGGGCTCCTCCCAAGCCCATGTGACCCCTGAGGAACAGATCCTCAAACGGCCTTAAGAGTAAAAATAAATTGGTTTATCTGGGCCAATTTAGGGTCTTAAACATCCAAAAGGAAAGTATGATCAAAGATTAAAGGGGTCAATATAACTTTTTAAGAGTCCACATGTATAGCTAAAGGCTACATAACAAGAAATAATGCCAGACAGGAGATACTTTCCTTTGAATCGTTGGCCGGGGGGGGCCCCAAGAGACTCTCAGACAGTAACCCAGCATAGAACTGGGAAAATGAACAGCAGACCCTAATCTTATCTAAAGGAATATTGACAACTGATTGCTGCTAGATGAAGAACAGCTGATCTTCCCAAAACAAAGCTCTCTAGATAAGCTGACTAGATTCAGGGGATGGACATGCACTGGGGAAAAGCTGGGTGTGTCTACAACACAGTGGACAGTAACAGGAATGACAGAGTATATGGGCTCCAGTTGGGCGGGGGGAGGCTATGGGAGGGTATCATTTGGGAAGTGGGTATATAGATGAATAAGATTGTTTGGGATGCTCTGAATGATATACATACAACAAATCAACAAATTAAAAAAAAGTTATGTTTGAGGAGGAAGTATAAAAATTTACTCCATGTTAATTAGTAGAGATGATGAACATTACCACTGAAATCTACCTGATGACTTTATATCCATACTCAGGTGCCAGGGATCCAATTGTAACCGACTGTGACTAGTGATAATTAGATACATAGAGATTAGAGATGCATGTGCAAACATCTAAGTGTTAGTAGCATTAAAAATGAGACTTTTTGTAGGAAACTGTATTTTAAAATGAAATAACCTGATGACTTTATATCCATACTCAGGTGCCAGGGATCCAATTGTAACCGACTGTGACTAGTGATAATTAGATACATAGAGATTAGAGATGCATGTGCAAACATCTAAGTGTTAGTAGCATTAAAAATGAGACTTTTTGTAGGAAACTGTATTTTAAAATGAAATAGAGATCTTTTTTTTAAGTTAAAACCTCATTCAATTTTATGTTTTGTAGGGTTTATATTGAGTTCAATATTGTATAACTGTATTAATTCAACTGTGAGCCTAAAAATTTACAGCCAATTTTGAAAGAGATGCATCTTAGCTCTGGAAATTGTTATTGAGTATGTCAATGCTGTTGTAATAAAATGCTTCTTCTAATTATGTGATAATTAAATAAATAATTTAAAAATATATTTATTACTTTTATTTTAATGTATTTGTGTGTATTGCCTACATGTATGGAAGTGCACCCAAGTTGTTCAGTGCCCAAGGAGGTCAGAAGAGGGCATTGGATCCCCTAGAACTGGAATTACAGAGTTGTTAGCTGCCATGTCGGTGCTGGGATTCGAACCCAGGTCTTCTGCAAGAAGAGTCAGTGTTCTTAACCACTGAGCAAT
>NW_008352871.1:1067133-1083278 GCF_000622305.1 Nannospalax galili | reverse complement strand
TGTTAAAGCTGTAGTGAAATTCTTCCTCTAATCATGTGGTTATTAAATAAATTAAAAAAACTAAATCTTCAAAAAAAAAGTCAAAGACCAGCTCCCAAATTCATACTTTACAGAGAATTTAGATATATACTTACAGTTATAATAGGATACATCCTGATAAATAACATACTAAGTTGGAAACACAGTAAGTTAAAATGCATTTAATATACCTTACCTATTGAACATCCTGACTTAACAACAAAGTACATAGTGTTGATTAACCACTATAGTTGACTTGGAACCACAGCTCGAGACACAAGGATCTCAAGAGAGTACAGTACCAAATAAAGCAACCTAGGAATGATCAAAATTTAAAGTATGCTCTCTACTGAATTTTGGTTGCTTTCATAAGATTTTGAGTTTAAAAAAACATTTAGTCCAACCAATGGTGAGTCAGGGACCATTTGTATATTTCAAAGAATGATCTGAAACCATGAGGCAATCCAATGCATATAGAGGATTCTGAGAACATTAGGTAAACAGTCAGCCATTTTAAAATGGTATACACGGTGCAACTATTTGATCTAGCGTTCAGGCCAGTATGTGGCATTTTAAAGATGTTATTACGTATATAGATATTTTACTAAATAGTACAAAAATGCCACACATTAAATTAATCAACTTCAAGGAACTATGGAGATGGCTCAGTAGTTATAGAGTACTAGCTGCTCTTTCAGAGGAGCAGGTTTGGGTTGCCAGCACATTCATGGCAGCTAAAAGCCATCTGTAACTCCAGTTCCAGGAGACCTGATGAACTCTTCTGGCTTCCTGAGGCACCATGTATGCACATGGTGCATATATCTATATCTATTTGCAAAACTGTCATGTACATAAAATAAAAAGCAATAAATCTTTAAAAAATTAATCATCTTTGGATCTTGGCCATAATGTCTACTGTTCAAACATAGTTTGTCCTTTACTTCTATTAATTAAGTGTATTGATCGTCTATATTCTAGTCTTGATGAAGACAGTCAAAGTTATTGAAGACAACTTTTCAGTTATGAAGTGCATTAGTAATTCATGCTTCATTAGCAGGCATTTTATTTATAGATATTACTTATAAACACTAGTTTACCAGGCTTCAAAGAGGTGTGAAAATTCATAATCAGAAGGAAGGGGCAGAAAAATCTTATTTATTTAATAATTTACTTGCTTACGTAACCATGTATATGTTCAAAATCTTGTAATTCCATTCAAAAAGTTGACTTAATTGAAATCAAATTTAAAGATATCCTTATCATGCAATCAGAAAACACCTAGCAATTAAAATTATAGTACTCCAGCTCACTATGATAAACATTAGATGCAGTTTAGAATTATTCTACTAACTATGTAGTGTTTTTATTTCAGCATAAAATATAAATATATATGCTTTATTCCTATGTATGTATGTATGTATGTATGTATGTACATGTGTATATATATTATCGAGGACCTTCAAAATTTAGAATTGACTTTCCAATGCCTTTGAATGCAAAACATCAGAATTTAAGTAATATTTATACAATAAATAAACTCTGTTCTTAATGAGAATTATTGCTATAGGTTTAACTGTACTTGTCCTATGCCTGCCTCTTTTCGGCCCAGGAGACCGCTGCACACTGGTCCCAATAGCTGAAGGTCGGGGTAAGGAGAGACCAGCGGCGGGAGGGAGACCTCCGGCAGCGGTGAGTACGGCAGAAAGAAAACACCTGGGAGGCTGTGTCAGTGGACAGCTCATTTAATTATGGTGGAAACAGAGGTTTATATAGGAAAGTTTGGCAGGCAAAGAGGTGGGGTTAGTTTTCTGGCAGGCCATTGGCGGGGGGGACGGGACACCTCTAAGGCTGTGTGGCCTTTGTCCTGTCCTCTGGTCACATGATCTACAAGAAACCCGGTTAGGATTAAAGGATTAGGGGCCTAATCGTTTTGCTTGGGGGTTGATGGGTAAGAGACAGTGTATCTAGAATGGAGTGGGCCAGTGCCCTGCGGTCCTCACTAGAAGGTATCTGGCCTGGTGTCCATGCTCTACATTCTAGGCACTCCTGACTTACCCCAACAGTCCTAGACATTGGTTAGGCAACTTCAGTTTACTGTGGTTTTGATTTCCGTGGTTATCAGTAACTTTAGAGACAATCTTCAAACATAAGTCAGAGAACAGAATCCAATGGAATGAGTTGTCACTTTGAGCAGCATGGAGACCCTGTTCTGCTGTGCTGTGAACAGTATTATAGAAAAGTTACGTGTGACTTCCACAGAAACTATCAAAATTTCATTTAAAATAGCATACTGAGGGGGCTGGAGAGATGGCTTAGTTAAGAGCAATGGCTGTTCTTGTAGAAGACAAGGGTTCAAATCCCAGCACACACATCATGGCTAACAACCATCCATAACTCCAGTTCCAAGGAATCTGACACCTTTGAATATCCTCTGGGTGCACTTACACACATGCAGGCATAACACTCACACACATAAAAGAAAAATAACTCAAAAACAAAAATAAAATAGCACACTGAATTTTCTAGGACCATAAATAATGATATCTGAACCACACACACAATCAAAATGTCATCTGGATTGCATGATAATGTTCAGTATAATAATTTTTAAAATGTACTCATGTATATATGCTATGAAATTCTCAGTTCTATCTTAGCTTAATATGTTTTTTTCTTTACAGAAAAGTACAAGAAGGAACAGAAAGCAAACTATCAAAATACTTACAAACCTTATACTCCGAAATTATCATTCACAAGTGATACCAGAAAGAAGTTCTCTGTGTGCAACAGAACCTAATAAATAATGAACTGACCTGTTCAATTTGTAGTTGATTTTAAAAATTTATTTTCTTTCTAAAAATGAGGTAGTTTCTTTGTAGGTTAATTGTGGTAAATTAAAGCAGATCAAAATAATGAATATTTTTTTTCCTCAGAAAACCACTTTTATTTAATGTAGAATAGCTGTAGAAACATTCATTCTATTTTAATTTTCAGGGACTAACCTGATGGATGGTTAATGTAAAAATTACATAGTATCCAATAGAAGGAAAATGGGTTATGTATAATCAGTATAACAATTTTCAAACATACTGTAAATAAATGGGTTTCTTTCTTCTATAATGGTTTTTAAAGGCCATTTTCTTTGGCTTGTATTAAATATGTTGGGAATAGTTTCTATTCTCTCTCTCTCTCTCTTTCTCTCTCTCTTTCTCTCTCTCTTTCTGTATATACATACGAAAGACTGTTTGGCCTGAGTTGTTTATATGATTGGTTAGGCTTCTACAGTTTTCAAAATTATAATTTCCTTGCAAAAAGTAGTATGATTCCCTTTTGTATAAAATAAAAGGCATTTTACTTCGGATCTGAAAAGGAATTCAAATCAAGTCAACTGGAATGCATTGGTATACAGCAGGATAACTGTTCTCCCTACTCTGAAGGTAACCATGAATTGAGTGGAATTTCCTAGAGTTGTTGCAGTGCAATACTGACCCATAGAGACAAGTGTGATAGACTACTCAGGATTAGAAAGATATTTCTGGTAAATATGAAGTAAGGTTCTGATGTAAGGCAAAATTAAGGAAGGATTTTCTCTAGTAATATGGGGCGTGGTGGTGCATGCCTTTAATTTGGATGCAAAGGCAGGAGGATTTCCGTGAGAATCAAGCCTCCTGGTCTACATAGCACATTCCATGCCAACTGGGGCTACAGAGAGACCTATCTCAAAAAACAAAGCAAAACCCCCCACAAAATGTGGTAATTTAAAAGAGAAAAGGAAATACTTTCTTAAAATGGTCCCATACACACATTTTTTCTCTTTATTACTAAAGAATACATATAATATTTCTATATAGAAATGATAAAGAGTTATTGATAGAGTATAATTTAGTAAGTCTAAATTTGTTTGCCAAATTGGAAACTTTCAATGTCCAGTTCTTAAGCTTTCCTTAAAAGTTGAAGGTGGGGAAATCCCTGAAATTAGATGAAATCAACCATGGTCAAAATCTGAGTTTGAGCTAGAAGTAATCAGTGATAGCAAAGGTTATCTAACATTAGTAAATGGTAGTGGTTAAAACTCATGATTTCAAACAGACAATTCAATAGTCATGCAATTATATTTCCTTTTCCAAAAGGATTGCTTTCATACCATTTAATACCATTGATTTCCTATGTCCACCTTCTTCCATTTTCTTACAGATACTTTCACACTCAACTGAAGACATCATTATAAGGTTTTTGAGAAGAGTCCAACAGGAAGAGAACAGTTATATTTTCTTGAAGCCAAACTCACCATCCCATGTGCACCAGTCTTTTCATAAAAACCAGAGTTATCTTTAGTAACAAAGAATCATTTCTTCACATATGCACCAAATGCCATTCTTGATGGCCAAGGACTTTGTCTTCTGATATTTCACTCTGCCTCCTCCATCATCCAAGCATCCTCCATGCATGTTACCTAGTACCTCATTGTATTTTGTCTTTATTTCTTCCTTCTATTTTCTTTCTCCCCAACTAAAACATTACAAATAAGTGTACAAACATCCTCCACAGATAATGGCAAGTAATAGCTACTGGAATCCCATCTAGTCAGTTAAGATAGCCAAAAATCTGTTAGTCTTCTTTAATTATTTCAATCGTCCAACTCCTTACATGCTGTTTGTTATGTAGTTATGTATAACTATCTCTAACATGTATCTCCCATCCAAGCACTTCTCCACAATTTCAAACCATCTTTTGTTCAGATGGGAAATGCACATACTTTACATGATCTTTGAGTTTCCCTGCATGCATTACTTGCAGCAATGACTTTAAATTCAAAGATGGAAAATCTAGCATCATGTCACTTCAAGCTTTGTATCAAGTTTTAGTTATAGAGGTCCTGTTTATTGTTTTTTTTTTTTTCTTGCTCACAATGTTCCAATGACAGGAATGGACACCCTCTTTTGGAGCTATTCACCAGGGGGTTCCCATAACCCTTAAATAATACTGATTATTGCCATTGTTCTTAGTTATGTGTGAGAACTTGATGGTAAGACCTTATTTCTGAAGACACCATGTACCTGAACTTTAGAACAGATAAGGAGAAATTAAACTGGTACTGACCTCAAAGCGTCATCTCCACTGGATAGCTTTCACAGTGCTGGAAGGTACTATGCATGCTACCAGAAGAGAAAAGTAATCATCCTCTTTACCCAACTCTAAACACTGCTATTTATAGTAACAACTGAGCTGGCAAGATATGCCCACTTGTTCAGCATTGACATAAATATTAAGAGAGTACCCAACCACTTCCTGATTTGACTTAAGGTCTAATTCACAAAATGGAGCTCACACCTGGCACTGTTATCTTGGCAAGGAACCTGTGTCTAGAAAGTTTATAGGCTCTAAGGGAGACTCTACTACTATTATACTGCTAAATGGACAGAGTATTAAACCAACTCATAGTGACTTATTGTTAGACCCATAGATTAATACATCTCTCAGCTCTCACCAGAGAAATTTCTTGCAGTAGATTATGGTTAACACAGAAATCCGTAATGACTCAATTTGCAGAGAATAGGAGACTATAGAGTACTCAGCTCCCTAAATTACACCATTTCCTCCCAAGGCTCAGGGATCTTTGCAGAAGAGGATAAGGAAAGATTATAAGAACTAGACGTGGTGAATGACTTGAAAATAGTGTTTTGCAGACATCAAGGCTGTTGCAAGTATGAATTCTCAGTAACTGTGACAGTATGCACAAGACCTATGCAAGCTCAAGCCAGATAAGTCTCCAGGATAAAGGGGGAGATGTGGGCAAGAAGTCTCAATCATAGCCGAGAAATGATTGGCAGTTGATTGATAGCTGGGAGAGGAAGAGTTAGTTTTCTTTAGGGTGTGATGCCTGGTAGATTGACCAGGGTCTACTGAATGGACAGAATTACATTGCGAAATGCAAATTAGATTTGATAGATAGACCTTAAAAATAGTTAACAGAGGAAATGAAGCTGGTGTGGGCTGGTAAGTTGGGGAGGTGGAGGAAGGGACTGAATATAACCAAAATAGATTCTATGAAATTCTCAAAAGATCAATATAAATGAAATTATATTTGAAAAATTTAAATGTGTGCAAAAATTAATGAAAAAAACACATAAAATTTTACTACTATCTTCTCAAATTCAGGATAGATTTGTGCCTGTTGATGCCATTGTATGCCAATATATTAATGAGCTATTATATGGACATGTATATATGAATTTTTTTTCTTGGCTGGGAGTCTTCCTCCACATTTCCTTCAACAGATGTGCTTTAAGATGATGAATGATTTAAGCTGCATGTGAGTTAGATGCCTGATAAGTGCTCAAATACATGAAATACGTATCTGTGGTAATTTTGTTTAAGAGGGAAGCAAAATGGAATGTGAATCATGATCATACTCTATTTTGCAGTGTGAAAATTAAGAATGTTCAGTTTTAAGCATCCCTTATGTAAGAAGAAATCTCCAGCAGACAGAAAGTATCATTTTTAGCTACTGAACATTGGAGTATGGATCCATTTTCTTCTCTGTGGGTGGTGGATGCCTTTGCTAGCTGTTTCAAGAATCCCAAACATTTCATGATATATAAGAAAAGAGATGAATGCACTTAAGTATGGACTTTACATTCTAGACAAAGGATCATTTGTCTGCTAATGATATAGTATTAATGAAATCTTGCAGCACTGTAGTGCCTGATACAAAATAAATCAATGCCCAAGCCCCAGTAGCTCTGCTTGGTTGATGTCCAATAACCATGAATGACTACAGCAGCATGAAGTCATACTCTTTCCACAGCCATCTATTGAAAAGCATAGTGCACTAATAAAAGTGAATATAAACATTGTACTCATTTAACTGAACAATTCAACTTTTAAATATCCCATTCACACGTTGCTATAATGAATAATTATTTACAAGTTTGCCTCCCCCATTGTACAGACTGAAAGTACTTTTTAATGGATGTTGAAGTTCATTCCACTGTATTCCCTTTCACTCGGGCTTTTCGTTTGTTTACATGATTCTTCTTGATGTTAGCAGAGAAAAGTGAACCACATATACTCAACCATGCCCAGCATGAAAGTCACTTTTCATACTTGTTTCATAAATTTCAGTTAATAAAAATAAAACCTAAGAAGGATGGAGAGATGGCTCAGCAGTTAAGAGCACTGACTGCTCTTGCAGAGGACCTGGGTTCAATCCCAACACCCACATAGTGGCTGACAAACAGCCATTACTCCAGGTCCAGGGGAGCTGATGTCCGCTTCTGACCTTCATGAGTATTACTTGACATGGGTGCATTTACATACATGGAGGCAATATGCTCATACACAAAAAAGTAAAAAAAATGCAAAAAGATTTCATATCATTGCATTTTAACAGGCTATTTTAAGTATTTTAAGCTGCAATAGAATATTTCCATATTATAAAATATCTGATGGGAGTTTGTTCTGAAAGAATACATATGAAATGAAGAAAGACATAACAAAATATGTTTTCTTTGCTACTTATGACCCTAGGTCCTTCTTGGGAGTGTTCAGAA
Source organism: Nannospalax galili (assembly GCF_000622305.1). Taxonomy (NCBI): domain Eukaryota; kingdom Metazoa; phylum Chordata; class Mammalia; order Rodentia; family Spalacidae; genus Nannospalax; species Nannospalax galili. Next base: position 1,075,707 of record NW_008352871.1, on the reverse strand, counting down.
CAAATCTTGCCAGAGAATTCTCAGAGTTGAGCTCATTTTGAACAGAATTATAAAGCACTTTATAGAAATAAAGCTACTTAAAGCAGACAAGGATTTCTCTAGGTTGACAGAAGTCTTAAACTTGATCAAAATTGTTATTCAACTTAAAGCATGTCTGGTGTCTTCCTCAATTGCTTCCCTACTTTGCTTTTCTTGAGACAAGATCTATCAATGAATATAGATCTCACCTTTTTAGCTAGACTATCAGGCCAGTCAGCACTAAGACAGGTAGCTGTCTCCTGAGCCCCAGCACCAGATTACAAGCACAGCCACCTGACCTGTTCTTTTTGTTTTTTTTGTTTGTTTGTTTTTTTGTTTTGTTTTTTTTTTTAAATGTGGGTGCTGCATATCTAAACCAAGTCCCAATGCTGTACAGCAGATAATTGTCCCACCCAGCCATCTTCCCAGCATCACTCTCTCTTTATTTCATTAGAAATAAGTTTCAAGTTTTTCTGAAAATTAAACTGTATCTGTCAAATCTCAAAGGAATACATGGAAAGAACAGTGTCATTATCACTGCATTTTAACAAAATTTGAGACTTTTCTTCATGGGGATGCTGTGGAATAGGAGCTGTAGATGTGTTTCCTCTGGCAAAAGACTCAATATCAAAACATCTCCCATAAACAGAGTGAAAGACCCACCCCTACTCTATATTTCAAATCTTACGTGTACCAAAGCATATTTCAGTTTAACAGTATTGGATAACTGCTTACAGAGATTTTTCAAGTACTATGGATATAAATATATCATTTTGTTTTCCAAATGTTTATCTGAAAGCTACTTGACTAAAACTTGTCAGGGAAGAAACAGATAAAGTGCGGCATGGTGGATGGTGCTGCCTATATAAAGCTACAGCAGCTGTGTTCTGTTTTGTTTTGCTTCCCTGTTTTGTTTAACCATTTCCCTGATGACATTCATGCATCTCTTTTCCCCTATACACAATGCTGTTCAAATGTCATTTTATATCAAGCTTGGGCTAATGGCCTTAGCAGAGGATGTGTTTTCATTTCTGAGAGCCAGGCGACTCAATGTGGTCGACCAAAGTGCCAGTTTCCTCTGCATTTTCTGTCTTTGTGAAACTAACTGGCAAAAACCCTATCTTCTTTGTTGTTTTAATTTATATTTCTGATGTCAAGTTAAATAAAATCTTATTGTTGTGAAAGCTTTAAAAAAACAAGATTAACAAGCATCTGGAAGGCAGAGATATAGCATACAGTGGCTGTTGATGTCCTTTGAGAAATTCGCATATGTTATAAATGTAATATTCTGTCTGTCTGTCTGTCTGTCTGTCTCTCTCTCTCTCTCTCTCTCTCTCTCTCTCTCTCTCACACACACACACACACACACACACGGGCACAGGAGATTCCACGGAATTTAAATGTTAGGACTTTTTTCTCTTTTGTTTTTGAGAAAAGGATTTTAGCATGTTAAACTTATTCAAAGTATTATCACATTAATCATAAAAGTAATCTTCAGGCTTCTGAGATGGCTTAGCAGTTAAGAGCACTAACTATTCTTGCAGAGGACCTGGGTTTAAGACCTACCACCCACATAGCAACTCACAACCATCTGTAACTTCAGTTCCAGGAAAATCTGATGTTCTTTTCTGACCTCCTCTGGCCACTTCATGACATGGGTTTACTTACATACATGCACACAACACACTCATACACCTAAAACAACATACTTTAAAAAACTTCAACTGGTAGGCCAAGCTACATATTTTTCAACATTTATGACTTGATCTTCAACATGAAGACAAGTGTTAAACACTTAAAAATAAGCAAATGAATAAATGGGCTTTCTGGGGCAAGGCAAGACTTAGCAGGTGTGTGTGGTATAAAGGATTCAGTTTTCCTCATCAGCTCCACCTGAATGGTTGCCATAAAGAAAGCCCAGAGTTATTATACTGCAAGAGAATCCAGAGATCAGAATTTCAACTTGAAAAGTTCCAACTGATTAATTCATTATTTTTTCCTTTTCATAAATATTTCATAGCTCAAGCCAAACCAAAATTAAACAAAATCTTCTGCCAAACATATTCAGCTAAAGACTGTCAGTTTATGACCTTTATTTTTTATATTTTTACATGTTGGGTAGTATATTTGAATATATATAGTATAAACATATAAATCTCTCTTTGCTACAGTGCTTAAAGAAAATTCTTTTTTGTGCATGAAAAGTAGTTAAACTAGCTTTTTGAACTCTAATGTAGTCTAATTATACTTATGCAAATATTTAACTTTTAATTTATCAGAAATAATGTTTAATAATAGCAAATAGGTACTACAATTTCTCCAAAAGTAATTATCATTACTGTTACATTATTCACTGCATTAACACTTAAAATGGCCATAAAAACAACAGGGAAATGCATTTGGACTAAGTGCTATTACCATGCCATACCAAATTAACGTATCAACTTTATCATTTACCAGAAAGTTGAAAAGTAGGTTGTAAATATATGTGTGTTCAAAATCACTTAAGTGTGTCCCATGTACTCTGTATTTTGTCTCACCTCTGTTTGAACAACAACATCAAAAATCAACCTGTGCGAACAAACACAGGAATTTATAGCTGGGAAGTAAATACGTGACCACGTTCATGAAAGTTATTCTTATTTTCAGGTTCCCTCAGTGTCCTTTTATTCATAGCCTCTGGCACTGTTTCCAGTGAACCAACACTGGGAACCACTTCTATATCTTGTTGCTCACTCAGCATCTAGCATTGAGACATAAATCATCATTCAAAATAGTCTAATTTGTGGCTGAAACTTGTTGTGCTAGTGCTATAACTTCTATAAATTCATACACTCACAATATCAAGATGTTCAGAAGAAAGCCATTGGTAAAGCATTCCTCCTTAAAGTTATACTGCTCACATTCACTCTGCCTACAAGGGGGTTTCCCACTTTATTTACAGGAAGGCTACTCTTAAAACTTCAAGTTACTGATGGCCTCTTGTACAAAATCTTTTAACACCCAGAGAGAACAAGTCTGTTTCTCCTCAGAGAGGCCGTGGTTTAGGGATTCACTTGCATATTTTGTCAATAGTTTCCCCTGGACCTGGAAAGATGCTGGGAATCTACAACATCTGTAAGTTTTGGAATTAATAAATGAACAGCTGTTAAGTCAAAGAATGATTGAATAAACAATATCTATAATTTAAGCCTTTATGATCAATCTTTTAAATTTAACAAAAAATAAATACATTTTTTGATTGTGTTTTGAGACAGAGTCTCTCTGTAGCCCCAGCTGGCCTGGAACTTACTATGCAGACAGCTGGCCTCAGTCTTACAGAGATCCATCTGCCTCTGCCTCCTGGGCACTGCAATTAAAGGCATGTGCCACTATGCCAGGCTAATAGATTTATTTTGTAATTTATTTTGTCATTTGGACTCTGGAATATATTATCAAATAAAAATAGTGATAGGGAAATATATGTATTAAATGAATGTGTGGGATAATATATCTATTACAAGATGCAAATATTTCTATTTTGGCAGCAAATTTCACTCAGTATTCAAAAAAATTTGTTGAGCACCCTATAATGTGCCATGAATTTTAATATATAATGAGGAAAGAATTATACTAAAAGCATGCAAAAGGAAGATCCAAGCATATATTATAATAGAGAAGGAAATTGGAATATATATGTATAAAATGTTTACAGGCAATATTCATTAGCTAGTGAGAAAGACATTAAAGGCTGTGAGTGTAAGATTACTAAAAAAAGATTATGCAGAGTCCATATATTAAATAGCTAACATTCTCAGAGCTGCACCTATACATGTAAGTAGAAAAAACCCTCATTATCTGGTATACAGACAAACAGGATCAGCAGAGAGAAACATATGAAATACAATTAATACAACTGTTTAGGGTCTGGAGTCAAGGTTTAAACAAGGACCAATGAAAAATGCAGAGTAGATTGTTCTTTATAACAATATTTTCTCCTCTGTCATTTCAATCTTTTAAATTACAGCCTCCTACTTCACATTTTAAGTATCGAAAATAATGTTTTGAACAAATAGATTGCAAACACCAAATTTCTAACTTAGAGATTGTTTTAACATGTTAAAATAGCTGGGTTTGAGTTTTCTATATTTAAAAACCATGAAAGGATGCTGCTGGGATGAGGTATGTTATGTTTTGGTGGTTTAGAGCTTTTATTGAAGTAAAAATATGTTTGAGGGATAATATGAAAATGAAACAAAATAATGCATGCATTTGAAAATAAAAAAGTATCTTTCTCGTTATCTTTATAATTGACATATTTTATAACAGGTGATAGAATTGTAATTTATAGTTTGTCTCAAATGAGGAAAAATAACCTCATTGCAGCTATGGTTACCTGCCCAAGACCTCCACGAGATTAGACCTGCCAACATTTCATCATGGGAGAGAGAAGGACTCACTCCCCTCACTGCTCCCAGGACTATTGTCAGGTAACTGTGGCTGAGGAAAGGACTATCAGCTTCTTCAGTAGTGTAACTACTGATAAGTTACTCATGTTCCAACAAATGACGTCCCCAACATGAACATAAGGGCAACCCTATTCAAACTCAGTGGGTCACAGACACACACAAGACATGAAAATATGAAGCGGACTTGGGAGAAGACATATTAGAAGTAGGGATGAGGCAGAGTTATAGGTTTGAGGAGGACAAAAACTCAATATAAACATGTATGAAATCATCAAGAATTAAACATGTTTTAAATATGCAAAGGTGAGGTAACTGAAAAAATAACTGAAAGTCTGGGGGGCATTCAGTGAAATATATGCAAGTTTATACTGTCATGTTCTGTGCTCTCTTGTCTTATATGTTATTAATTTGACCTAAATTTACTTAAACTGAATTTTCACTTGTTTAGTCAGTAATAACAGGGATACTGCTAGTTAAATCTTATCCTGTTGTAGGCTCTGTAAGTAATGACAACCTATTCTATAAATGATGAAACTGAGCCTTTGGAATAGCAAAGATGCTCAAAATTATATAGTTGAAATAAATTAACTTAAATGTTTTTGTGCTTCTAGGTATATGATACTGTTATAGGTGTCAAAATGAATAAACACTTAGCCACTACTCATTTCTTTGTTCATTCATTATTTATTCTGGAAATATTAATTTGGAGTATGTGTCTGACCATGCATAATGGTGGAAATGCAAAAATGAACAGGCCTGTTTCCAATGATATTGAGGGAAAGAAAGGTCCATGAAATGAACATGCACTAGAGTGCAGTATGTTCTAAGTAAAAAGTTATTGCCTGTATTGTAGCACTTCAGATATTTAGACCAACAAAGATATTCAGAAAGGAATATCTGTGCATGGTGAAAATCTTGTTTTGAAGGTGCAGTGATGGTGAAGAATAAAGGGCATGCAAGATAAAGTTTACAGAATAAGCAAGTTGAGTGTGAGCACCAAAAATAGAAGCATCCTCGTTACCCATTGACCTGCTCATTCAATCGAGATTTGTTTGAGCATCTAATATGTACCAGGGACTGATTTGACTGAATGACCCTGATAAGATTCTGCTCTTGAAGAGCTTTCCTGATGGGAAATGTTGAGAGCAATGGCCAAGCAAGACACAATGAGAACATGAACAGGGGAAGTGTCAGGAGAAGTTGAAGATAAGGAATGCATTGAAAAGTAGATGTTTGGCAGGTTAGGTCTGTTGGTCATTAGAACAAGAAGTATAAGACAAGTCTTAGGCTTTTGTTTTAGAGTAATGGATGAATGGTAATCAATAGAAATTAAGATGTGACATAAGAAAGATGAAATTAATTCTAAATATTTTGAGTCTTTGCTTTGAGAAGTTATGACTAGTAGACATAAATATACATAATTCAGCAAGTAAGGTGATAATAGCTAAGCCATAGCCATTTGGACACCTCAGCAAATGGTCTTTCCAACATTTAAAACCATGAACCATGGAAAGTATCTCAGAACACTCCATGAAAGATTTCATTCAAGAAAGAAGACTAGTTAGCCAGTAATTAAAATGCTTGGGTATAGTTATACATATATGAGATAATCTAAATAGATTTCAGTGACTTAGGATTTTTTTTTTTTTGAACAGTATCTTATGCAGACCAGATTGGCCTTGAACTTACCCTGTAGCCAAGGCTGTTCTTCAGCTCCTGATCTTCCTGACTCCATTTCCTAAATTTTGAGATTACAGGCCTCTGCCACTATGTCCAGTTTTAGTGCTCTTTTTAAACAGAAACTAATACACAGCTAGCATAGGACAGAGCTAAAATTAGAGTATAAATGCTGCAGATTCTGAATCAATTTACTTTTTTTTTTTTTTTTTTTTGGTCTTTTTGAGACAGAGTCTCCCTGTAGCTCCAGCTGCCTGGAACTCACTCTGTAGATGAGGCTGGCCTCTAACTCACAGAGGATCCACCTGCCTCTGCCTCTTGAGTGCTGGGATTAAAGGTGTGCGCCACTACTCAATTTACCTTAAAAAAAAAACTTTTATTTTGTGTATACAAGGGTATTGCCTTCATGTATGTAAGTGCATCCATGTCCTGCACTGCCCACGGAGGTCAGAAGAAGGTGTCAGATTTCCTGGAAACTGGAGTTCTGGATGGTTGTTAGCCACCATGTAGGTTCTGGGAATCCAACATGGATCCTCTGCATGAGCAGCCAGTGCTCTTAACCACTGAACAATCTCTCCATCCCTGTTTCGATTTGCTTTTCTGTAAATTAAGTGTCATATGTGAATATATTTTGAAAAACTCTGAACAATTTCACATACCCAGTTAGCAGGCATATTCTGAAATCATTTCAAGTGCATTCATTCTTAGATGTTAAACATTCAATTTCCTTTAGTGGGACTTAAGAATTTCATTGTCTCTTGTGCCTTGGAATGATAATAAATTAAACAAAATTATACTTTGCTATATTAAACATGAACTTTTCAGAATTGCTTTTTTGTTTTTACTCTTTTCCCATCCATTCTTTTAACTCTGAAAAGAAATTTGACTTGCTTTCAAAGAGTAGATATCAAGAGGGTCCACACTAATTCATGAGTCACTAAAACTTCTCTGCAGTTCTGGAACATTGTTGGGGTCTTTCATAAAATATACAAATATATATTCAAATGAATGTGCATATAGAGTTTAACTTGAAATAAATGATATTTCTTTTACATTTAGCCAGCTTGCTGCTCTAGATAGATGCAAATTCTTTACCTCCTGAGTTTAATTAAGAGTCTGGAAAAGGGAAAAGTTCTTTAAAAAAAAAATTTACAAATCTTAATTGAGAATTTCATACATGCATATAAGATGTTTTGACCTAATCCATGCCCACTCCCTCCCATCCAACATCCACCCCCCACCCCTGGAGTTTGTATCTAATCCTTAAAAGATTTTAGGGAGAAGTTTTAAATGAATATTCAATGTATGTGTCTTCCTTTTCTTCGTCCATAGAATCACTGTTCAAAGATTATATGACAACAAAAGCATCTCTTAATATGTCTTGTAAAAAAATGTAACTTTCTTGGCATGGCAGATTGCTGTTAGATGGAGGCTAACCTGGTCTACAGAGCAAGTTCCAACCCAGTGGGACTCCACAGTGAGATCCTATCTCACCCTGCCTCAAAGTGCCAGATATAGTGGCACACACTTTTAATCCCAGCACTTGGGAGGCAGAGGCAGGCAGATCTCTGTGGCATGAAAGCCAACCTGGTTGACAGAGCAAGTTCCAGGCCAGTTAGGACTCTGTAGTGAGATCCTATCTAAAAATCATACAAAAATGTGCCAGGTATGGTGGTACACACCTTTAATCCCAGCCTTCTGGAGGCAGATCTCTATGGGACTGAGTCCAGCCTGCTGAGTTTTAGGCCAGCTGGGGCTACAGGAGACCTTGTCTCATAAAGACCCCAAAACATAAAAAGAAAACAAAACAAAAGAATTTAATTATGGAAGATATTCTTTATAATTTAAAAGCTATATATTTATTTAAAAATACTTTTTTCTTTGCTTTTTTTGAGACAGGGTCTCCTTGTAGTAACAGCTGGCCTGCAACTCACTATATAGACAGGCTTGCCTTGAATTTATAGAGCTCCACATGCCTCTGCCTCCCAAGCCCTGGGATTAAAGGAGTGCACCACCAAGCTTGGCTTAAAAATAGTTTTTTTTTGTATATAGTATTAACTTACATCTAATGATTTTGGTAATCATAAAAATGTCACTCACTGAGGTGCCTTGAAGATAGTAAAAGTTTTGCAGGTGTAATCTTATTTAGAATTGACATAATACGTGTGTTTAATTTGCAAATTCTAGCAAACTTCTTAGCTATACCCTAAAAATATCTGTATTAGACTGAGGAGAGATGATACCTAAAGCAAGCACAATACAGCTACTGATAAATCATCCTAAAAAATGGATTCTCATAGAAATAAGGTGATGAAAAGTTGAATAAAAGTGATAAAATGTTGTTTTTAAGTAAACTAATTAGTCAAAATATTTAGAACAGGTGAGAAAACATGACTCAGAAAAATGACTCTTTAGTCTTAGATTTCACAAC
>NW_008352871.1:1065488-1066967 GCF_000622305.1 Nannospalax galili | reverse complement strand
TATATATATTCACAAGTTTGAGATCTTTTGAATTTTTAGATCATTATATTGGTTTATGCAGGATAATAAGAGAACACATCAAAAATTATATTTTAATATTCAGAGTGATTTATAATTGCACACGCTAGTCTAAAGCATTTATTCAAAAGACTATAGGGCTAGCTATTCAAAGGGAATATTTTAGTTAAAAAAAATAGCAAGGAAGAAGAGTTATTAAATATCTCACTCACTTGACTTAAAGTCTATAGCCCCCGTGGAAGAATGTGAAATCATGGAAAGTATACCAACCTCTGCAGTGTTTTTCTTAACATATTGCCTGCACCTGTATATAATTGCAATTTCCCCAAGCATTACTAAAAGGGTCAAAGGTTGTCGAGTTGCTTCACATAGAAAGCCCTTTAAATCCAGAATTCTAGTGTCTCACTTTAACTATACACTCAGTGTGTGTCTAAAATTAGCAATGCAAAGAATGTTATCTGGCCTGTCATGGTCATGAATTGCCTGATATCCAGAGGCACAAAAGAAGTCTTGAGCATGGGGCCATTCAAGGAACCTGTGAAATAAAAGAGGAAGTGGGACCAAAGAGACATATCAAAGTCCTCTTGGTTCCTTAGCTCTGCAGAACTTTTGTGAAATTCATCCTAAGGGAGAGGATACAGGAAATTGTGCAATATATTGCAAAGACCATTAAACCCTTGTGTCTCACAATAACGTAGCACATGTAAGTCCTAGAATTCCAAAGAGCCAGGTAGTATAAACTTAATACGTATTGATTTTTCCATGAGATGAGTAAGTATCTTTGAAATGCATTCTCCATAATTGTTCATTTTTAAAATGCTAACATTAGAAAATATGACTAAGGAGTTAAAAAAAACAAAGAAATATTTGAGAGAGGAGGGAAAGATGAGACACAAGGAGAAATGATGACAAGGAGATAGGAAAACTATGCTAACACCCTCTGCATTAATGGAGGCTATTCTAGTAAGTGAAAAAAGTGACAGCCGCATACGAGCTTGTTAGTCAATGATATTGAGCATAAAATATAAATAAGCTAATTAAGGATGAAGCAAACTATTCTATCAATATGACCCAAAGCATATCATGTATAAACTCATACTTTCAGAATTTATCAGATGTACCCCAACATTTTCCTAAAAAACCTAACTGGCCCTGGCTGGTAAGTACTTCATATTTATGCTTTCATGGAAATTGAAAAGTAATTTCAACTTTCAGGTGAAATCCCTTGAGAAAAGTTGGCATTGATTTTATATACATTCTCTGCTGCAGTTCCTGTACATTTTCTCCTAGTTTGTTCAAATTTTGAAGGAATAGTCAGCAGAAAGGCAACTACACTAATTTGACTAAAAGGTGCTAAGACTGCTTTCTGTATTAAATACCACATGGAAGCAGATGAAAGTACAGTCCAACGGAAGCCCAAGAAGCAGTGTGAGATTCAACATGAATACTGCACCAGTGAAT